>NW_026899297.1:0-79996 GCF_033153095.1 Gastrolobium bilobum
TGATTGCAAATTCGTCAACAATGTCAAATTAAGGCCCAACTAACGGGACGGTTCTCACCCCCGCCATAGTTGGACTGGGAAGGTCCTCACCCCCAGCCAATGCCCAACTAACGGGACGATTCTCACCCCCGCCGTAGTTGGACTGGGAAGGTCCTCACCCCCAGCCAACGCCCAGCTAACGGGGCGGTTCTCACCCCCGCCGTAGTTGGACTGGGAAGGTCCTCACCCCCAGCCAACACCCAACTAACGGCACAGTTCTCACCCCCGCCATAGTTGGACTTGGAAGGTCCTCACCCCTAGCCAACGCCCAACTAACGGGACGGTTCTAACCCCCGCCATAGTTGGACTGGGAAGGTCCTCACCCCCAGCCAACGCCCAACTAACAGGACGGTTCTCACCCCCGCTGTAGTTGAACTGGGAAGGTCCTCACCCCCAGCCAACGCCCAGCTAACGGGACGGTTCTCACCCCCGCCATAGTTGGACTAGGAAGGTCCTCACCCCCAGCCAACGCCCAACTAACGGGACGGTTCTCAACCCCGCCATAGTTGGACTGGGAAGGTCCTCACCCCCAGCCAACGCCTAGCTAACGGGACGGTTCTCAACCCCGCCATAGTTGGACTGGGAAGGTCCTCACCCCCAGCCAACGCCAAACTAACGGGACGGTTCTCACCCTCGCCATAGTTAGACTGGGATGGTTCTCACCCCCAGACAACGCCCAACTAAAGGGATGGTTCTCACCCCCTCCAAAGTTGGACTGGGATGGTCCTCACCCCCAGCCAACGCCCAACTAAAGGGACGGTTCTCACCCCGCCATAGTTGGACTGGGAGGGTCCCCACCCCCAGCTAACGCCCAACTATAGGGACGGTTCTCACCCCCGCCATAGTTGGACTGGGATGGTCCCCACCCCCATCCAACGCCCAACTAAAGGAACGATTCTCACCCCCGCAATAGTTGGACTGGGATAGCCCCCAACTAACGCCACACTGAAGGGAGGGACCTCGCCCCCGCCATTGTGGGATTAGGATGGTCCTCACCCCCGGCCAACGCTTACCTAACTTGAGGAAATCATATTTATAAAGGTAGAGCAGGAAAAGAAAAGGAAATTCATTAATAGCAAAGTTCTTAAGACGTTGAAGCTAGAAAAGGAAATTCATTGATACTTTAAAAGGTACAAGACCGCGGTCGACATGCCAACCACGGCAAAAAAGGAAAAAAGAAAATCTAAGTCCTAAGAGTTAGTCGTGACCGTCTCAGCATCCTTAGCCTGATCGGTCACGTCCTTCTTAACTTCCGGAGCGACTACCGCTTGAACTTGAACATTAATCACCTGCTCAGAGGCAGTCGCGCCAACAACATTACCCCCACCCATCATAACAGACATCTCAACAACAGGCTCAGCCGGTCTGACACGCCCATCATCATCCTGCACTTGATCACTATCAGTATCAGTCATTGGAAGCATGCCTCGCGCACCTTCGTTGTCATCAGTCTCTGGCGCCGTCTCAATCACTCTAACGACATCGCCCTCGAGGCGCTCGATAATCTGGCCACCATCCACATCATAAGCAGGATCCAAACCAGTCAAGTCAGCATCAGGATACCTGACGGCAACCTGCTGAAGGGCGTTGTTGAAAGAGTGATACATCAGGTTGGCCAGAGCCTCCTCCAGCTTTGCCACTTGCCCTGCAGCTTCCTTGTAGTCCTCATCTCTGGCGTGGAGGCTCCTCTGCGCAGCAAATAAATTGGAAGACAGTTGTTCCTTCTCTTCCAGGAGAACCTCCTTCTCCTTCCTAAAATCTTCCAACGACTTACTCAAGTCATCTTTCTCGTTGGTCAGCCGATTAACCTCAGCATCCGTTTTCTTCAGCTGACCAGACAAAGACTTGGTCGAAGCTTTCCCATCAGCAACTTCTTTACCAAGGCGCCCAACCTCAGCAGTCAAACCATCCATCTGTCGCCCTAAATCAACAAGGCGATCATCCTGTAAGGAACATCGTTCGTCAATAGCAAGGGCGATCTCCTACATCCCCAAGATGCGGCCAATAACCACCTGAGTACAATTCATAAATTGCTGGCGATCAAGACGCTCAGGAACCGCCATCTTAGGGCGCCCAACGTTGGGAAATCCCTTAACAAGATCCCTATCCGACAAGCTGAGAGCCCTACTCACGGGAATTTCTGCAAAAACAGGAGGAGAACCTTCAGTCTCAGACGTCATGCGAGGATGGTCGCCCTCTCCGTCGCCAGAAGCATGGTTGATAGCCTTGTCACTTTCACAGACGCCATCATGAAACTGCCCACCCCCAGATGATTCATGGTGTGCTACCTTGAAAGCTTGGGGGGTGTCAAACTTGCATCTGCATACCGTTTCAACCCGGACCCCCCAAGGGCCGGTGATCCAGATCCTAGCGTTGAATCGTTGGTAGAAGAGTTGCCCGCCACGCCAGTGGGCTCCTTAATGATCGGGCGGTTGGCTCGTTCTCCAATTCCCCAGCAGGAATGTCAGCGGCAGAATGAATTTTCTTCTTCTTAGTCCTGATCTCTTTATCCTTTCCTTTATCCAGACCCTTCCTCTTCGAAGGAAGGTTCAGCTGAGGTTGAGGAGCCACACCCTGCTGGCCCTTCAGCTTAGCAGCCGCCTCACGTGCAAGCTTCAACGTCTCTGCCGCCATGTTTCCAACTACAAGCAATAAAGACAAAGTTAGCACAAAACACTTTGACAAAAACAAGCGCAGGAAAAAACAGTCTAGATCATCACAAACGAAAAACAACACGGAACGCTACCACACCTCCATGGCACAACACCTGCTTCGTGGGCCACCGGTCAAGACCTCCCTTTACCTCCACAAACCAATTGATCACCTGTACCTCCTCAAGCGACAAAGCCCCTAGAGCAAACGAATACTGACCAGCTGGCGTCTCGTAATGAGTCTTAGTCCAATATAGGGGAAACCGACACTCCCTACTCGACTGATCAACAAAAAAAGGAAGTTCACCCACGCCCAAGACAGGTTCAATCCAGAAGAAAGTGTGTGTCCAGTTCTTATACGAATTGGCATACTGAGCAAATATGGATCCAATCACATTGCCCGCCTTTAAAGAAACCCAGCCAAGCTTCTTCTTGGACGACACACTTGAAAACAGTAGAAGAACGATCGTACGAAATAGGCCCAACCAAAGTACTTGCATATGCTCTCAAAAACTCTAACAAACGCCCAAGCGTTAGGATGCAGTTGTGATGGCACGACCTGAAAATGGGATAACATCTCCATCTCAAAGTCGGACAGCGGAAACCTCACTTTCTGATCAGTAAAATGAGTCTTGTACACCATAAACCGCCATCGAGATCTGGCCGCCATGCGAGGCGCGTCACAAACCCGGCGATCAGCACTGACCGCGAACGGTTGCCACTTCGCCTCGTTTGCACCATTTTCAGTAATGGTGAAGCTAGGTTCAGATTTATAGTGGCAGCGCAGGATATCCCGGTCAGCATAACTTGAAGAAGTAGTAGCCACCATCGAGTCTACCCAATTCCTCGCCTCAAGATCGTCATCTGAATGAACAACCTCCATAAGTCACGAAGTCTTCAGAATCCTACCTGGGAGCGACAAACACACAGTCAATCCTCAAAACTTCACCGACGCCAGAAGATCACTGCGAAGGGAAACTGGATACCCTACCTCGCCCTATCAACACTCCTGTCACCACCAACACCCTCCACGCCAAACACAACGAAAAAGAGAGTGCAAAACACATTTAACTCACCATCAGAATCCGAGGTGTCTGAAGAACTTGAAGAATAAAAATCTGAATAGCTCAGGTTAGAAGGCCACCAGGCAGGCGGTATCTTATAAAGTCTTATGTCTTCAAAAATGGCGTCCCACACGCCATCCTTTATAAGGCAACCATCCTCTGGGTGGTATCTACCTAAACGGTTCTCTGTGGACTCATCATACATGCGACGATGGAAAGAGTGGGGAATGGGGGGAATTTGACCATGAGACGTGCGAAGGGCAACGGAAGAAGGGCGAGGGCTGAAATAATACTCTAAAGGACGGTTTTGTCGTTGGTGATTGATGTTGGATACGGGTCGAATAAGTCGCCCAACTCCAAGCTCAGAATGCCGCAAAATGCGGCGTCGTGAAGAAATCCTCGGATCGCGCGAATGACCAGAAGGCCTAGAATAATTCCTCTGTGAAGAACGAAGACTGGCCCCCTTGACTGATCCTCCTGACCGCCGTCTCCTAGACCTTGCAGACGAACGTCCGCCAGATCTGGAACTTCCCTCTCCAACCACCTCACGACGTCCACTATGCGGTTTAGAACATGACGCCTCATCGGCATACGGGAGGACATGCCCGAAAGCTCTTTCAGGAAGGAGATTTTGAATCTCCTCTTCACAAAAACCCAGAAGTTCGGGTACTTTGCCATGGGGCAATTTCTCAACCCCAGGAATCAAAGGACGACTTGGGGCGCAACTAGCAAGATATTCGCGTATTGTTGGCCCCACCACACTATCTCCCAGTGCCTCAAAGGCTTCATCAAACTCCTCTTCCTTAATTTTTACTTTCGGCTCAGGATGTATGAGACCAGGGATGGGTTCTATAAACCTAACCATCGACGCAACAGAAAAAGGAGAAGAAGGAAACCAGAAACAAAGAAACGAAACGATGAAGGAAGAAGCACTATACCTGGGAAATTGCAGAAAATAAGAGAGAGAAGACCGGCACTATCACACTGAACTGAGAATAGGAAACAAGCAGAAGGGCAGAAGCACAACAGTGTATGATTCGCGTAAGGAAGGACCCCAACGAGGGGTATCCCCCCTTTATATAGAAAGAGGAAGAGGAAGATCACATACGTACACGTGTAAGTCCTCCTCACTCAACCGTAAGATGACACAGTCATCATGCAATGGGCGGTTGAGATGAGGGACAAAGTGGTCACTTCAAGAGGACAAGTCACCTATCACGTCGCATTAATGCGTCGTGCCTCATGACGCTTGGATACTTGCAATAAATGGCAATGATGGAAAAACTCATCATGAAGGCTCCTCGAAAACCAAAAAGCCACCCGAGAGTGCCAGAAGTGGCAGCCTTTTCTGAAACATCCTCAGCCAATCACCGCCAAACCACGAGGACGTTACAGTTGTCATCAGAAGGAACGACTCACACCCAGTACTTTCGTATTGCCAAACAAGGCGTCGTCCAGATACCTACCTTGGCACCAACCTACACTGGTTACCAAGATCGCCGAACGACTCACACCCAGTACTTTCGTATCGCCAAACAAGGCGTCATCCAGATAGCTACCTTGGCACCAACCTACACTGGTTACCAAGATCGCCGAACGACTCACACCCAGTACTTTTGTATCGCCAAGCAAGGCGTTGTCCAATTGTCTACCTTGGCACCAACCTACACTTGCTACCAAGCTGGGGGGCTCCTGTTCCGGATGGCCCAACAAGAGTCAGGCTCAATAGTCAAGGCCCAGCACCTACCAAGCATCCACGTCAGCCCTACCAACTGGGGCGACGCATACCCCCCAATGTGGTAACTTCCCAAGGCTGTATCCCACCTAGGGACCTCAACTCCCGAAAGCGGTCGCTCAAATGCCTTAAGAGGAAACTGTCCCCTGTGACCTATGCTGACACCGCCAGACGCAGAAGGCACAGCGCTGCTACGATGGCAGCGCCTGTCACGCCCAACACTGCCATCGGCATATGGCCCCAAGGAGAGTTGTCCTTCTCCCCACCAACCTTCACCCGGTAAGCACAATCTTCCCTTATAAATAGCTCCCAAGGGCACCCCCTAGAGGATCTTATGTATCGTTATACTGTCCATTTCCTTAGAGTCATTTTATCACCCTAGCTTATCCATTGATTACTTTGCTTGTACTTGGCACCATACCCCTTAGCTTGGTCTGTACCTGTGCTAAGGGTATCATCCATACATTGACTCATCCCTAAAGGGAACATAATCGGCTTATAGATTCCAACGGTACATTAATATTCTCAAGTACATAATTTCCAGTAAGCAACTATTAGTTGGCTACTCAAGTTTATATAATATTTCGGTCTTTGATCTGTTCATTTTCACATATTATTACGAAACTAACCACTCGAGTTATGTAACAACTACAAATCCTCTCTACAATTGTTATATATAATTTTAGGGAAAAATATTTATTCTTTTAAAAGATGATCATTTTAGTTAAAATTAATCTTTTTTATTTAAAATTTAAATTAAAAAAATCTCTTACTTTCTCCTCCTATAATTTCCATTATCATCATATATATTTTTTTCTCATTTAAAATGATATAATTATATATTTTTTAAAAGGATAAATATCAATCCCTTAGTTTTATGTTAAAAAAAATTTTATAACAAAAAGTGACAAGAGCCCAGCTAAAATATTATCGTATATAAAATGGGAAAGGATATTGTAACAACTAAGTTATATTACTACCAATCAATTTCACCGTTAGATCGATTATGTTGATCCAACAATTATATTTATTTCCATCTTTGTATGATCGTGATTTCTCAAATTTAATACTTTATATTTATTTCTACCTTTGTATGATAATGATTTCCCATATTCAATGCTTTCACTTTAAATATGGAGAATCATAAACATACAAAGATAAAAATAAAAATAATCGTTGGATCAACATAATCAATCTAATTGTGAGATTAATTGGTAGTAACATGGTAGTGACACAACTTGGTTGTTACAATATCCTTATCCAAAATGGGAAAGGATATTGTAACAACCAAGTTATGTTACTACCAAGTTACTACCAATCACTTTCACCGTTAGATCGATTATGTTGATCCAACAGTTATATTTATTTTCATCTTTGTATAGTCATGATTTCTCAAATTTAATACTTTATATTTATTTCCACCTTTGTATGGTTATGATTTCTCATATTTAATGCTTTCACTTTAAATATGGAGAATCATAACCATACAAAGATGAAAATAAATATAACCGTTGGATCAACATAATCAATCTAACAGTGAAATTGATTAGTAGTAACGTGATAGTGACACAACTTGATCCTTCCCCATATAAAATAAGCTCCACTTACAAGGGAAAATATATATAATAAAACGATATCTTACTTTGTAAACTTGTAATAATAATAAAAAAAACTATTTAACCAAAACAAAAAATAAATTTATATTCGAAGCAATTCGCAACTCTTCTTTTAAGTTTTATCATGAATTTTTTTTTATTTGTAAATAACTTATCGTGACTAATGTTACGAAATTCAGATTAATCATTAAACCCTAATTAAAATTATTCACAACTTAATGATTCAACCGAATACACACATACATATAATTTTAAAAGATATAGAGTTAATATCTTATCTCAACTAGTTTGGGATAAATAAGTTATTGATGTTGATAAAGTTAATATCCTAAATAACTTTTTTCTTTATCCAGATATTAATTATTTTTTTATGAATATGAATAACATTGCTAAAATCTTAACCATTGCATGAACAGTACTCCACATACGATAGATAAGAACTTAACCAGATGGCAGTTTTTGAGCTCAGAGATGCTGACATTCATAAGTATATATTTTATTTATGCTAAGGAGGAAAAACAGTAAATGCTGGAAATGCAAACCATGTATATATTATGCAGTATTTAACATGCAGAACATCAAGGTATTGAACACCAAAAAATCCTGACCCAACGAATTTGATCAATTCATTCATATACAACCATCAAGTGGATTAACAGGCAAGGGTCATTTTAGTTGAAGCAGTAGTTTAAAGTTCAAGTCTGGGATATGCAAGCTCTTGCGGTCCTGCCCAACTAGTTAGGTAATTGATAAAGATATCCAAAAAAAAACTCAGTCATATACATTCCAAGCAAAACTGAGCTAGATGGATACAGCTAGCCCTTGAACAAAACAACATAACACAGATAATTTAGATGCAAAGGTATACACATGAATATCAGAGAAACCACAATAGTAAGACTGAACAGTTACAGGAAATTGGTTTTTTTCTTAGTTTAGGTTTAGCTACTGTCTACTAGAAAGCTCATAATCACATTACCTAATCAAACCCTAGCATAAAGACTTTGTTATAGGATCCCCACAAGCAATTTGTGAACCTGTGCCTCTTTGTTGGTTGGTTAGTCCAAACCTTGGAACCTAGGCATCTGCTTGTAATTTTTTAGGGTGGGGAGAGTAAAACTACTGTGCCAGATTCCAGGCTTTTCAGCTTTTTCTATGTAGACCTTTACTTTCATTTGCTTGTTGCATGGTGTTTATTGATGATGTAAGAGGAGGACTATGTATGTTAAACTCCATGTTGTTGAACATAAGATTTGCAATTACTCTGTCAACACTGTTGGTCTCCGATTCCATTGGTTTCTTGCTCTCAGACCTAGACACAAGTTAACATTTGTATCAAGAGTGTTGATAATTGAAGCAGCATGAGATTACAACGAAGACATCAACAGATTGTGAATTAAAATTGAACATGTAAACTAGATTACAGAAGTACCAGAACTATCTCTTATACCACTGCATTAACTATAATATAATATAATATGAATGAAATCAAAATTAGAGTCTAACTCATTAGCAAAATCATGATTCATGCTGAAAACCTAAGTGTTGGAGCGGTGTAATCGCAATTAGGTTCTTACATAAACTTAACTATCAGTTTCAGGCCAAACCAAGCAGAAGTTATCCTGTCATCCAGAGCAACAAATGTCCACAAGTGTATTTCATATTTTTCATTCAAGTTCTAGAGACGTGCATCAGTTGAATAACATTGTAAACTAGCCTTTGCATATTTAAGATGTGCCAAACTGTTTCATCATTAACAATTTATCATGCATCAGATAAAGGCCTAAAGAACAAAACAAACATGCAGAAGATCTAAATCATGTACCTTACTGTTTCACTGTGATCCGGATGTAGCATTGCCCTTTGCATGTTATGATCTCCATCTTGGTCCTGGACCTGCAGTACATGCTGTTGTCCAGTGTTTCTAGCAAGACGGTAAAGGGCATCTCGGAAGCTAATCCGGGTCCTCTCAGTGAACTTGTCATGTGAAACAAAAAGAAATTAGCAAAAAAGACTATTGCAGCTACTCAGATGCTAAGGATTAGAGTTCTCAGTCACTTCACCTGTCCAATTACCATCTCAAGATCCTTCAGTATGAATTCCTCAACCGCTGACTGCTCATGCATGCCATCATCTCTGCTGCACTGCTCAAAAGAGTCCAAGACTTCGTCTGATGGTGCCTTAAGAGAAATTACATAGATTATATTACATTGTAAGCCTTGAAAGCAGAAAATATATCCGCGGAAATAAAACTACAAAGGAAGCTTGCTCCATTGTTTTCAATAACTACATCCAATTATGACATAGATGATTTCTCCCCAAATTATCATTATAAATAAAATAAATATTGGCTTCACTCTACATGTGTTGACACTTTTCCAACACTAAAACAGATTTCGGATGTATAACACACAACAAAAGTAAAAAGAACAGAACAAAAGTAAAAAGAACAGAACGGAAACCTGAAATACACAAAAACAAGCAAGAGCCAATCCTTTAAAACCAATATAGGGAGTTGAGCTTTAAAACATAACGAGACCAACAGCAAAATCAACAACACATTTATCCCAAACTAATAGGGGTCGGTGGTAGATGAACTCAAATGAAAAGTACAAAAAAGATTGAGAAAAAAAGACAATATATATATATATATATAATCATTATCCAAAAAAAAATAGCAGTAAATAATTAAAAGGAAAAATAAATTAAAATAAGATGAAAATAATGATATATAAGAGGACAAAAAAGAATAAAAATGTAAAAATAAAAATAAAAAGAAATAGAGGGGAAAAAAACAAAAAAAGAGTGAGAGAGAGTAAAATAAAGAAAAAGGAAAATACATAAATAAATAAGAGAAAAAAGATTGAAAGGAAAAAAAAAAAGGAGATATCCCAGAAAAAGATTAACATGCTCATTCTTTGTTGTAAAGATAAAAAAAAAATTAGTGGAAAACATCGTTTCTGCAAGCATGAAAATCTGTAGTATTACACGTGAGAGTTCAAATAGATACTTGAGGGTTCACAAAAAGGTCTGGTTGAACACTAGACAATGGAGCAACCACTTAATATACAGTAAAGTTGGTGATATACACACACACATATATATATATATATATCACCACATAAATGCATAAAAAATCACTCCAGTCAGTAGGTGCCATGAAAATCCAGCCTACTGCATAACAACTAATTTGCAGGCCTCTTAGATATGATAATTGCTTTAGATCCTATGTGACTTGCAAATACTCCGGTAAATAGCTTGCAAATACTCCGGTAAATAGCATGCAAATAACCTTAGATCCTGCGGTGACTATGTTGGTTTATATTTGGAAATTAAGGAAATTGGAACCTACACATATCAAGACTTTACGAGTCTCTGTGTGTTGAGTTAAAACTGCTGATGGAGGCTCATGATAAATCAATTTTTATCTGCCAAGCCAAGTGATCGATAAAACAACTTTTAAAAAACTCAACAGAAAGCAATTGTCACCTCTATATCCAGGCAATCCTTAGATTCTGAGTTGCATGAAACAAACTTTGAAGATGCAATATCTTTCTGCAGTTGATCTGATGGAAGAAGGCATATATTTTATGTTCTCATATCATAGACATTGTTAAAAATATTTGTTTACAGTAAATTAATGACTAAAAAGGAATGATCACCAGATGTATTGCTGCTTCGGTTTTCAGATGAAATGTTAAAGGATTTGTCGAGGTTTTCAACACAGGGAAGATCTTCAGGTATAGAATCCCTGAATTATGTTAAACAAGTAAATGCTGTAACATCAAAAGACATTCATTTCAATTGGATTAACTAAATGCCTATGGTAAACCAGTGAAAATTGAATGGCTCTGTTGCGTTACATGTGTAATGCAAGATGAATAATAAGACCTTCCATAATCAAACTATTAAAGAAAATTGGAACCCTTACCATGCTATCACAGGTTCATGCAATAGAGTATGAAGGAATTGACAATGCAAAAACACCACAGAGCAATTCAATTTGCACCGGACTTCCTATAATGCTGAGTATAATTATGCCAATTAAATCATTTCAGAAGCTACATGATTATCCTACAGGAATAAAATCAAGTATCTTAATCCCAGAGGTTAAGCTTGTACAAGAAAGTGTCATTCATCTGTTCGAATCTTTGTAGGTCTTGAAGCTGGTAATTAGGCTGATCACATGAAAGTGCGGTCTGTTGAAAAGATTGCTCAGACAATCCCCCACATACACTTGAACTGCTAGACTGATCTTTATCATGCAGGGATGTTTCAAGCTCAATTTGATTATTGAAACTTTCATCAATGAAATCCATAATAAAGAACTTTTTAGGTGAACTAAAACCTTCTGTTACACTTATTCCCCAGTTTGACCAACAGTCTGGTGAAGGATGCCTGTCCAATAAATCTTGATCTTTGGGAACTAGAAAATCATTAATGCCATTCCCATAGTACCAATCCATGATCTAGTGTCTGCACATAGTGTTAAGAGAAAAAGAAGATTAGCATGAAGAAAAATGGTCTTTATAGTAAGGAATACACAGAATTTGTTGCAGCACAGACATAAACGCTATTTGACTAACATGAAAGGAGTATTTCAATATCCTATGTTCTATTTTTGTGCTATGCATATTAAGACATGCATAGTTACTCCACCAGTTATTGGACCCCATGTATCTCTTTTTTACTCTATTGTCCTTGGGGAAAAGAAGCAACATCCAATGTCAAGACCCTCTTGTTATGCAAACTTCATTGAAAATGGTTTCTTAGAGAAACCCAGTGCAACAAACTTTTTGATTAAAACTAATAGACTTAGGTTCTCTAGTAAAACTTGAAGAACCATAAATCAGGGCAAAAAGAAAGCTTAACATGGTAGTCTTCTAGCTCTAGATAAATGCCTACTTTCTAGGACTGTGGCTAGGGAGAATGCCTTTAAATCCTCGGGAACAGATGGTGTAAACAATAAATAACCAGCTAGTGACTAATCTTATTTTTGTCATTACACGATTTGAGAAACACCATCCAGTGGAAAAAATTTCAGTATTCCCTTAGTACCTAAGATTAAAAGCATATGACTCACTTAACTGCATTTACTCCAACCACTTCTTTATTTTTAACACTATATTTAGTGGGGTAGTATGTAGTTATAGGACTACTGAAAATTAACTCCTATTCAGCCAAGCACAACAAAGGCATGCAGGTCAGTATTTTCTAGTTTATCACTTTCTATTCAAATATTATTGGATGCTCTATTTTCTTCTCCTTTCTTAAATTTTTTTTTTTAAATCACCAAAATCCATATCTTCTCTAGATTGTTCAAAATCAAGTGCAAAAGATATAGAAGGAAAAAATATCATATATAAAAAAAAAAACATGAAACCGTAACATAACATAATCAGAGAAACTAGGTGGATGAAAACCACTCAACATCACATATGATTTCCATCCTCAGTAAACCACACCCACTTCAAAACTACAAAATTCACACATAATAATCCTTGTAACACACAGGAATAATACTCTCTGAACATATAAACCGGATTAGTCTAGTAATAGATAAATCGGTGGAAAAAAACTTTAAAAAAAACACTTTATAAAAAAAAAAATAGTGTAAAGGAAACATACCTTGATGAAAACAAATGGAGAATATGATCACAAATGCAAAACAACTTTAATGGAAAACAAGTTGGGGTTGGGTTGATAAGTAGCTAATAGCTGAAAAACAAAGGCGGCTATGATTTTGGGTTGGCTAAGTTTGAATGTTTTATAAATTGAAAATGAAAATCATTTTAAAAAAGAAACTTAAGAGGTTGCAAGTTGAAGTTGGTGCTATCCCAGAATGACTATTGAAGCAACAAAAACAGTTGTAAAGAAAAAAAGAAAAAGAAAAAGAAAAAACATAAAAACACGTTACCAGTTTGTGGCTGTGAATGTTCTGGTCCTTAAAAATTTGTGGCCTAAATTGCTCCATCTAAAACAGCTTTCTCATTGGTCCACGTGTCACTTCGTTGTTCCATTTTATGAATTTCGTGCTTCTTGGGGATTTCACCATCTAGCATCTGATGCCATGAACCCATGTGCATTGCGTTGGGAATTGCATTCCCATTAAGCCCCTGTAATTTGACAATATCCGTTAAATATAATATTTTAAATAAAACAAAAATCATACTTAAACAATTTTCTAAATTTAAATTTTTAAATACTTGGTATAATAAAATTAGAAGAGCATTATACTTACAATCTAAAAATTTTATAACCTCTTATAACTTATTATTTTATCGTTAATTTTTATCAATTTAATAATTATAATTTATTGTGAATTAATAATTCATTAATGAATTTGATTTATGAAAATAATAGTCATTAATTGACGGAAATTAACACTTACGATAGGATTATAAGAGAATATAAACGAAAATATGTTGTAAATATAATATTTCTCATTTTATATTTAAAGTTGTTCTGTCCTTGAGACAGAGATGTCCAGCCCAATAGGCTGGTGCGTTTATCTTTGATCTAGTGTCCTCTCCAAGGTATCTATGAAGAGATACCTTTGAGTCAAGCAGATCACTGTGCACAGAATACTATAACGGCGTTAGCCAATGGGGTGTGTGCGCGCGCACAGTGACAGCATAACAGTAAGAGAGAGAGCGTAATGTACCTTTAGGGTTTACCTTGTATTTATAGAGGTTAACTGTGGGTAGTGTGGATCGGCCTTAGGTGCCTCTGGTGAGGGCTCAGGCTTGTTTGCTACGCTGTCGTATTAGGATTAGTATCCTTGATGGATATCTATCCTTTGTTAATATCAATCAGTATCTTAGATTGCCTCTTGTTGGGCTTACCACTTAATGGGCCCATTATATGGGTCCATAACAATTGCCCCCCAGCCCGGCTACCTGGGCGTCCGGGTAGTCAAGGTGAACTTACGTGTGCATCTCTTCAGGTTTTTGTCCCTGAATGTGTACTCCGCTTGTTTTCATCTGTGTGCCTTCTGAGTATTGTGCATCATCCTCTTTTCGTCTGCTCTTCAGCATTTCAGTTTCAGTTCTTCATCTTCCTTCCAGCAGGTATGTCACACATTTTTGCTTTTTTGTTGCTTCTGTTGCATTGTTCTGCATTTCAACATTTGTTTGCCATTATTCTTTTGTAAATTTGAAGTAGCATATTTTCTTCGTCGATTTTCTGGTATTTTTCCAAAATCCACGAAAAACTTCCATAACTTGTGTTTCTCATAACATTGTGTTCTTTTGTCGTTTTGGTGGTTATCACCATGTCCTCCTCTTTATCCTCCCTTTTGATATTTGACATTTTAGCCTTTTTCAGTTTCTTGACCAAATGAGGGGGAAAACCCCTCTTTCTTCAGCTCTGTGTCTTAAAGGGAAGAGGGAGGAGGATCTTGATTTTTTGAATAAGATTCTCCCTGGTGCTCGTTTCTGGCTTTGGGGGATTCCTAGGACTGAAGAGGAAGAGCAGGAAGCTATGCTTCGAGGTTGCCATGGTGGCAAGTCTCGGAGTGTGTCTGGGATGTCGAGTAGAGGGTTGCGGCATCCCCGAGATAGGGGTTCATCTCGTCGGGTTAGGAGCCGTCATAATGAGAATAGTTGTACTTCACCTCCGTTCTCCCAACCCGGAGTTGAGGCTTCAAACCCATCTATCGTACATCCGAGATCTCTGTCTCACTCCCACGCTTCACCGCCTTCTTCTATCCTGGGGAGTGGCCCATGTTACTCCTGCGTTTACTTGAGTGCAAAGCTTGTTGAGCAAGGTTGCGACTTTTTGGCCGAGTCCACTTTGGCTACTTGTCGGCATGGAGATAAGTCTGTCTCTGCATTAGGAGGAGTAGATGATCCTATTTCAAAATCCGATTTGTCATCGTCATCATCATCTAGTGATTCTGCTGATATGTTTTTTGATTCAGGTATTCTATGTCTTTCCTGATTTCGGCTTTTTCCTTGTTTTAGGTATTTTATGGCATCTTTTGCTCAAGAAGCGGTAGATGAGTCAGGTTCTGCCGAGTCTTTTTTCGAGTCCTCTCCTGCTTCCCTTGTGTCCCAGTTTCCTTGGGTGACCTACGGTCTTAAACACCACCTCCGAGATGAGTCTGGATGATGTGGCAGGTCTTCCCGTTGGTCGGTTAGAGAATTATGATATAGTTCCTCCTCAAGAGGATGAGCCGGTTTGTTCTGGGGGACAGAAGAGAGTCCTTACTTCTTTTTCTTTTACCGTGATGTCATAAGTCTGTTGGGTATTCGGTTTCCTTTGACCAAGTTTCAAGTGGATGTTCTTAACCATCTTCACTTGTCACCCACTCAACTTCATCCCAACGGCTGGGGTTTTGTTAAGGCGTTTGAACATTTTTGTGCTTATCTTGTTGTTCTCCCTTCCATTCATGTCTTCTTTTACTATTTTCAAGTTGTTTCTTGTCGAACGGGTCGTGAACCACCCGAACGAAAAGGTTGGGTTACCGTACGTAGCATTCCTGGTCGTAGACTCTTCCAGGTTTACACCGAGTCTTTTAAGAATTTTAAAGGCCAGTTCTTTAAAGTTTTTGTCCATCCCGGCAAAGAGGTATGGTTTCTCCATAATCGTGGTGCCAAAGATGTGGAGGGAAGATTTCCCTTGTGTTGGTCATCTGACCATTTTCAATTTCCTCCTTCGAGTTATCGCTTTAATGAGTCAGAATTAAACCCTACTGACATCAATACCGCCATTGCCAATGGTCCATGTCTGCAATCACGCCGACCTGCTAGTGTCGCCTCTCTGATTTTCAAATCCCAAGAGGAACTAGACGCCGAATTAAGTATGTTTGCCTTTATATTTGTAGCTTTGTGTCATTGCATTTTATGACTGTGGGTTCAAATTTTCTTTGCAGTTCCCAGTATGGCCGACCAACGACAAGAGAAACAGCAGGGCCAAAAAGATGACCAACCCAGCTGGTTGTCGGTTTTAAACCGGGGC
Organism: Gastrolobium bilobum; assembly: GCF_033153095.1. Taxonomy (NCBI): domain Eukaryota; kingdom Viridiplantae; phylum Streptophyta; class Magnoliopsida; order Fabales; family Fabaceae; genus Gastrolobium; species Gastrolobium bilobum. The sequence continues at coordinate 16,067 of NW_026899297.1, forward strand.
GGTAAGGGGGCGGCCAACGATTCTTCGGGCAGGAAGAGAAAGGCTCCCGAAGACAAAGTCAAGAAGTCTACTGCGGTCGAAACAGGGAAGAACCAAGGTACCCCTGGTGATAGGGCCAAGGGTAACCCAGAAACGGGTATCCCGACCTCATCCCAGGTTGTGCAGACGTCCAATGTGCCCCCACCACCGTCCGACGTTTCCAAGCATGCTTTGTGGAAATCCAGCATTACTGGTTGTCTTCGGGATGCTATATGTCCTCCTGAGATCTTCTTCAACTCGTCTCCTTTTACCCCTAAACAGATAAGGGAGTTGGAGGACATGGAGGTCGGCTGCATAAAGATGTCGACCATTGTTGGGTCGTTGCTTTCTTTGAAGAACGATTATCTTCAGACTCTCAATGTACTGAAAGCGTGTCAGGGTGAAAAGGCTAAGGCCCTTGCTGACCTGTCTCTGGTAAAGGAGGAAAAAGACCAGGTAGCTCTGACGTTGGCAAAGACGAAAGAGGATTTCACCAACCTGCAGCGTGAGCATAATGAACTGCAAGCCCTACATGCATTCAACCACAAATCGTTGAGTGATTTCAAGATCACTTATGAGAAGGATGAAGCAGAGTCGAAGGAGGCCAGATCTTCTGCAGAGAAGTACCGAGCTAAACTCAAAAAATCTGTGGTGGACTCCTTCAACAACGCTTTAAGCCAGCTGAAGCTTGTGAACCCGGAATTATTATTTACTACCGTCGGGATACATCCCAAGGAATATGTCAGCCAAGGTGCAATCGTTGGTCCTCCCCCCGAGTCTCCCCCTTGCGATTCTGTGACGCTGACAGAATGCCGAGATGAAACCATGGTCGAGGCGGGTGAAGAGGTTAACATTCATCGTGATGCTCCAGCTGCATGAAGGTCCGGGATGTCGGTTATTTTTTGTAACTTGTTGGGGCCTTTGGGGCCCTTTTTGATTTACCCGGAATATTGCCGGTTTTATTCCGGTTTTAATTTTGCTTTCTAAGCAATTTATTTTTCCTTCCATATTCTACTTTAAGATTTGCCATTTTGCATTTATTATTTCCGAGTTTACCATAGAAGCATTTATCTAGGTATTCGTATCTTCTCAACTCGATATGTCGTTGCTGAGCCGCTTGTGCTTTGTCAAAAAGCTAGTTCCTTATTGCATTGCCTAAGTTTATAACTTAGTCTCTTTGGCATATACGTTAACCCTTGTCCGAGTTTCCTTGCAGCATAGTACTCGAATCGCATAACCCGGTTAGCTTCCCTTTCAAACCCGATTTTCCCCGAGCCATTTAGGAAATCCTATCCAAGTTGAACTCCGAGTTTACTAGTTTCAATTTCGATCTTAGTACATGTATTTAACCCGCGCATTTTACGAGTTTTATATCGAATTTACTTGACTTTTTTACGTCGCTTATTGGGTTAAGCATGCAACCCAATTTAGCTTACTAAACCCGTGCATCATACGAGTTCTTTATTCATGACCTGGCCGAGGTCAAAGCATTGTACGGATTCCGCTTTATGTCATTATCGATGACGTATGTTCGTTTGGCTTACTCGTTCTGGTAAACCTGTATAAATAATTGATCTCGTCTTTGTTGACTTAACCATTTAATTGAATTTAAACTTCATAATTCAATTTTATCTAAGGTAAAAACAATAAAGTCATCTGTCCCTTTTGGTATCGTGACCAAAATGGGAACATTTTGACCTGATCAGAGTCGTTATGGCAAATTGTATTTGTACCTCGGATTGGATATTGATACATCAAAAACAGATAAGGATAGATCTTTTAAAAAGGAAAATTCCTCATTTATTGATATCAAATTGTGAATTACATGAATTTCCCGGCATATTCGGCTTTAATTAAATCCCTAATAGAGGAAAATATAACTGAATAGTACTGCAAATGGGTGAAGGTAAATCCCAGATTTATCTGTAATATATCTTCAGCTTATCCACATTCCAGGTTCTTTAGATGCCTTTGCCTTCTATTGTTTCTAGGATGTAAGCTCATTTTCCGAGCTTTCTTTAACCCAATACGAGCCTTCCCAGTTTGCAGCGAGCTTTCCATCTCTGGCATTTTTATTGCCAATATCTGCTCTCCTGATTACCAAGTCATTTTTCTCAAAGATTCTTGGTCTCACTTTCTTATTATACTTTGTTGTTGTTTAGTAATCATATTCCGGCAGTGAGCTGTAACCCTAGCTTCGTCCACAAGATCTAACTCTTCAGTAAGCATTTTACTTTTTTGTTGTTCGCCTTGTTCAAGACTATTCAGTCTTCTCCAAAAAGGTTCTCCAACCTCCACCGGAATCATGGCCTCACATCCATACGTTAGTCTGTAAGGGGTTTTCCCTGTTGCAGTTTGGGTACTTGTTCTGTAACCCCAAAGGAAAAAGTATAGCTGCTGAACCCAGCTTTCTTCAGCATCAAACATTCGCTTTTTGAGACCATTCACAATCACTTTGTTGGCTGCTTCGGCTTGCCCATTTGATTGTGGGTGTTCCACATATGCGAATCGATGTGTGACTTGTAGGTCTTTCATTAGCTGCTGGAATCTCTTGTCAGCAAACTGTGTTCCATTATCAGTGATCACCTTGGCTGGGATTCCGAATCTGGAAACAATGTTCCGTTCAAAAAAACTTTGCACTCTAGCTGAGGTGATTGTGGTGACTGGTTCTGCTTCTATCCACTTTGTGAAATAATCCACAGCCACGATCAGCCACTTGAGTTGCCCCTCAGCAGCTTTGAAGGGTCCCAGTAAATCCATTCCCCATTTAAAGAAGGGCCATGGAGCAGAGATGCCTTTCAGCTCTTCAGGTGGTGAGAGGATTAACTTGGCATGCTTCTGGCAGCTGTCACATTTCTTGATGTGTTCTTTACAGTCTGCCCCCATTGTCGGCCAGTAGTGACCAGCTCTAAGGGCCTTTCTGGCCAAGGTTTTTCCTTCCACGAGATTGCCGTTGATTCCTTCATGGATCTTGGCGAGGACGTATTCTGCTCCATCCGAGCTCAAGCATTTTAGCATGGGGTTATGCAAACCCTTTCTAAATGGCTGGTCATTCACAATTGTGTATTGCACCGCATCTCGGACCAACTTTCTAGCTTCCAGATTATCTTCTGACAATATTCCTTTCTCAAGATAATCAACTATGGGTTTCCTCCAGTCATGTGCTGAGGTTATCACCATCACGCAACTCGACGTCGTTATGCTTTGTTGAACCACAGTTCTGTGGTTGCCCGGACTTTTGGTACTTGCTAACTTTGACAAGATGTTAGCTCGGCTATTCTCCCCTCGAGGGATGTGTGTAACCCACACCTCATCAAAGTCGGTCATCATTTCTCGCACTCTACTTAGGTAATTCATTAGCAAAGGACCTTTAGCCTGGTACTTCCCTCTTATCTGTGAAGTTACCAGCTGTGAGTCACTGAAGATTTGAACCTTTCTAGCTCCATGTTCTGTAGCCTGTATCAACCCGGCTATCAAAGCTTCATATTCGGCTTGATTATTTGAAGTTGGGAATCCCAAGTTTAAGGAATGTTCAATTGTTACTCCTTCTGGGCTTTCTAATATGACTCCAGCCCCACTTCCTTTATTGTTGGAGGATCCATCCACATAGACCTTCCATGCATCACCGGATTCCTCATGTTCCAGGTTTACAGGTGTCAGTTCCATTATGAAGTCGGCCAGAGCTTGTGACTTTATGGCTTTCTGACTTTCATATGCTATATCGTATTCACTGAGTTCAATTTCCCAGTTTGTCATTCTTCCTGCCAGGTCCGGCTTATGCAACATCTGCCGTATATGCTGATTGGTCCTGACAATTATTTGATGCCCTTGAAAGTATGGCCGTAACCTCCTGGCTGTGACCAGCAAAGCAAATGACACCTTTTCTAGCTTTTGATATCTGACCTCTGCACCTTGTAAAGCTCTACTAACAAAATAAATCAGCTATTGGCCTTCGTTAGTTTCTTTGATCAGAACAGCACTTATTGCCTCCTCCCCCACAGCCAGATACAAGATTAGAATGTCTCCTAGGTTTGGCTTTCAGAGCACTGGCGGAGTTGCTAAGCATTTATTGACTTTCTCGAACGCGGCTTGACACGCGTGTTCCATCCTTCAATTGCTTCCTTCTTTAATAGTTTAAAGAATGGGAGGGCATTTTCAGCAGACTTCGGCAGGAACCGGGTTAGTTCAGTTAATCGACCGGTTAACTGTTGAACCTCTTTTTTGTTTTGGGGTACTTTCATATCAAGTAGTGCCTTGCATTTGTCAGGGTTTGCTTTAATCCCTCTATGGGTTAGCATGAAACCTAGAAATTTCTCAGCTGGTACTCCAAATGCACATTTCACCGGGTTGAGGCGAATACGGTACTTCCTGAGCTTCTCAAATGTCTGTTCAAGATCCTGGACATGATTCGTCATATCAAATGACTTTACAATCATATCATCAATGTATACTTCTACATTCTTGCCCAGCTGATCTTCAAAGACTTTATTCATCATTCGGTAATAGGTTGCCCCTGAATTTTTGAGTTCGAATGGCATCACATTGTAGCAATAATTGGCCTTTTCAACAATAAAGGCCATTTTTTCGTGATCCCCTGGGTACATTGGAATCTGGTTGTATCTCGAATAGGCATCCATGAAGGACAGCAAACAGAATCCAGCTGAGTTATCTACCAGCTGATCTATGTTAGGCATAGGATAAGAATCCTTTGGGCAAACCTTGTTTAAGTCTGTGTAGTCAGTACAGACCCTCCATTTTCCATTTGGTTTTTTCACTATTACTACATTCGCAAGCCATGTCGTGTACTGTATCTCCCGAATGAACCCGGCATGCAAAATCTCTTGAACGTGTTCTTGTAGAACTTGCTTCCTTTCTGGTCCCAGCTTTCTTTTCTTCTGGGAAACCGGCGAGGATCCCGGATAAACTGCCAGCTTGTGGCAGCAGAAGGCGGGATCGATGCATGGGATGTCAGACGAATTCCAAGCAAACACATCTGTTTTGCTCTTGAGGAAATCAACAAATTCCCCCTTAATTTGGGGATCTACGGTCTTACCAATTCGGGTAAACTGACTGGGTTCTTCTCCCAATGTGAGGTTTTCTAGCTCTCCATCAGGTTCGGGTCTCGGTATTATTTCTTCTCTTATATCGAGTTCAACCACAATGACGGGCTTCCTGGAATGGAGTTGGGTTGTATTCTTGCCTTGTTTATCCAATGCATGAATTTGGGGTGGACCTGTATGTCCATCTTCATTATCTTTGACAGTGTCGAAATAACATCCTCTGGACTCTTTTTGATCTCCACAAGAAGTAATTATTTCACCCTTACTGCTTAACATTTTTATCTTTTGATCTTCGTGGATACCAACATGTCCCACTGGTGTATAGTTGGCCTTCCGGGAATTATGTTATATTCTGATGGGAAGTCGGCCACTATAAATCTCACCCGTTCTGATTTGAACGTTTCTTTGGTTCCCAGGGTCAACCGGAGATCTATATAGCCTTTAGGAGGTGTATGCTCTCCATTAAAAGCTATCAAGGTTGTTTTGTAAGGTTTGAGGTCCTCCTCATCCAGGTTCATCTTTTTGAAAGCGTCTCATAGTATGATGTCGGCACTACTCCCTGCATCAACAAAGAACGTCTTAACTCGGCAGTTTACCAGGGTTCCAGCGATGACTAATCCATCAACATGCCCCGGCAACACGCCATGCATATCCTCCTTTGTAAAATAAAGCAAAGGAGGATATGCTTTGCTTGGGTCTTCCTTGAATTTAGGACGGTTTTGAATTGAAAGGACCTCCTTTAAGTACTTCCTTTTTTGCGCTTATAGTGTCACCCCCTCCTGCAAGGGCTCCACTGATTACGTTGCAATCAAATTCCGCTTCTGAGAACTCGTCGAAGTTGGGATCATCTTTGCGGTCCCTTTCATCCTTGTTCTTCTTTTCAGGAACTGGACTTTTACTTCTCTTTCTGTTTCCCGACTTCCTTTTTTTGTTTTTGGACCCTTGGGTTTTGATCACGTATTGACGCAATCGTCCATCTCTCACAAATTTCTCCACCGCGTCTCAAATATCCCAGCATTGATCAATTGTGTGGCCCGAACCATCATGGAAGGCACAGTATTTGGACTTGTCCAAACCTCCTCTGTCAAATTTAGGCCGGGGTCTGTCCACCTTCTTCATTTCCGTCATTGCTACTTCCCTCCAGATTTGAGAGCGTGATGCATTCAACGGTGTATACTTGTCATATCTTCCAACCCGATCCCTCATGTCCGGGACTCTGGCGTGTGGGTCTTTTTTCTTATTGTCCACCCGTTCTTTCCCCTTTGGGGCCGGGCTCCTCCTTCTCGGGCTAACTTTTTTGCCCTCTTCAGATTGCGTATTTGCAATCTCCATTTGCTGCAGTTCGAGATATTTCTTCAAACGAGTTCTGAATTCCTCCAACGTCTTCACCGAGTCCTTGTAGATCGACTTGGCTAGCCTGGAAGCACCATCCAAACCAGCCACAATGAGGTGTACGTGGACATTCTCTTGCAACACGGGGACCTGCAATGCAGCGTCTTTGAACTGATTAAGATATTTCTGGAGGGTTTCTCCGGGTTGCTGTCGTATATTTTCGAGAGCGAACTCATATTTGGGATGCTTTTTGCTGGTTGCAAATTTTAAGAGGACTTTCTGTCTGAATTCCTCGAATGATCCTATGGAATTAGCAGGAAGAGTTGAAAACCACTCCTGTACTGCCCCAGTTAAGGTTATGGCGCATATCCGGGATATGAGGGGTTCGTCAATTCCTCGGATATACATGTCTGTGTCGAAAGCGTCTATATGGACTTGTGGATCTTGACTCCCATCGTACTTTGGCAGACGTGTCGAGTCGAAGTCCTCCGGGAAGGGAGAATTCAGTATTTCACCAGTAAAAGTGTTGTTGTTGTACTGCCCCCTAATGTACTTCCTTCTGTATCCGCCGGATTCCATACGTCCTCGGACGATCTGAGCATTCTGGTCATGATGAGTCCTATTCCAGTCCTCCTGGCCATTGGCCTGTGCCAGATGGTTTCGAGCATTTTGGCCCTCGGCAGCTGGGTTCCCTGGGTTCGGGTTTGCTGCGTTCGCCGGGTTGGGCCTTTCTTGATTTTCCCCTTCAGGAACCCGGTTTGGCAAGATTAGGTTTCGAGTTCCTTCTCGGCCATTGGCAGGCTGGCCTTCAGTTTCTGTATCCCCTGGTCCAGTCAACTGCGTTAAGCGCTGTTCCAGGTCTCGCATTCCCCTATTGTTTTCCTCTCGTATCGTCCGAAAATCTTGCTGTCGTTGCAGGTTATTACGAGTTTCCAACTCTGCAATTCGCTCCATGATCGCAGCAAATGCGTTGTTAGCCAACCGAGTATCCGGATCGGCTGATTGGGCAATACGCGCAACAAGATCTCCTGGGTGCTGGGAAGGGTTGTCCCTTATTGGAGCCATAATCGCATCAGCCCCCTATCTCGACACGCTGGAGTAGACGCGGTGTCTGAGACTTTATCCTCAACCTGGACATGGTTATAGTCCACGTTGTTTCCGATCTGGTTCTGAGGCTGATTTACCTCTTCCAGGATCGGATCCAACGGTTGATTCTGGTTCTGGGGTGGCTGCTGGCTACTACTCCTTGTCTGGATTGCCATCCTTTGTCAGGTTAGTGGGGACTTCCAATTCAATGAAGATGGTTCCCCACAGACGGCGCCAATGTTTTGTCCTTGAGACAGAGATGTCCAACCCAATAGGCTGGTGCATTTATCTTGGATCTAGTGCCCTCTCCAAGGTATCTATGAATGAGATACCCTTGAGTCAAGCAGATCACTGTGCACAGAATACTATAACAGCGTTAGCCAATGGGGTGTTTGTGCGCACAGTGACATCATAACAGTGAGAGAGAGAGCTTAACGTACCTTTAGGGATTACCTTGTATTTATAGAGGTTACCTGTGGGTAGTGTGGATGGGCCTTTGGTGCCTCTGGCGAGGGCCCAGGCCTGTTTGCTATGTTGTCGTATTAGGATTAGTATCCTTGATGGATATCTATCCTTTATTAATATCAATTAGTATCTTAGATTTCCTCTTGTTGGGCGTACCACTTAACGGGCCCATTATATGGGTCCATAACACTAAGTAAACTAGACATCCATATCTTTAAAATGGCGTATACTTTACAATTTTTGAACACATAGAACTCCATATATGAATTTCTAAAAAAATGGATACAGGCGAATCTGAAATATTGACAGTCAAAGGACTTCTCATTTGCATATACAATCGTCATGCATTCAATCTCAATACCAAATTTTCTACATGATTTCATATAATCATCATCTTTACACAACATAAACATACATATCAGATTGGCTACCATATCTACGTTCTCAAAACAAAGTTTCTTAGTAATTTAACAACATATACATGTTCATTTCTCTATAGATAAATTAGTTAACATAATAGTCCTCAAACCAACACTGCTTAACTCATATAAACCTTCAAAATAGTAGCCCAATAAAGGATACTGTAGGTATTGTATTCGAATACTTTGTGGTATTCAGATACTGAGTGAAAAAGTATTCGGATACCTTGTGGTATTCGGATACTTAAGTGAAAGTATTCGGATACTTTCTGGAGACATGGAGTATTAGAATACTCATCGAGGAGTATTCGAATACCTCCTGCAGATTTAGTCTTAAATCACTTACAATGAGTTGGAAAGCCTTAATCATTTAATGGAACCTTGGGCAATGATTATTGATGATTAATTGTTGTATAAACAGACTGTGATTGTGCTATTTAGTGTCTTTGCGCTAGTGTGGACTTGGCTTGGAATGTTAGCTTGCAAGGTAAGCTTTCATGTCCTCGGTTTAGTCATTGTTAGTTCCACCATACCCCATGGGGGGATGGTTTATATCATGATGTGTTTTTATGTATTGATTTTGAAATGCTGTTGAGCTGTTATGTGCAAGTGCCTTATGATATGCATGTGTTGTTCCACCTAGACGGTAAGCCTGTGTACGTATGAGACATACCATAGGGTGATTCTGTGGGTGGGTGCAAGTAGTGACTTGCACTGATTGTAGGTAATAGACGTATGTAAATCCTGCATTTCTCTGGCCAGTAGAATAGTTGACACACTTGACATGATTATTCTACTGCATTGCACTGATTTTGGAACTTATATTGTTTTACTACTTTTATAACTTATATTGCACATGTAAGTGAGCTTGGGATGGAGAAATCCTTGAGGACCCCCTGTCTTACTGAGATTTATGTTTAGAGGTCTCACCCCACGTTTGGGGGCATATTTTCAGGTTCAGGTAACTCGGGGTTGATACCTCGGGCGGTAGGAGGACGGAGCTGAGTTGAGATATATACTATTATTGATGATATTCTTGGATACTGACATGTCCTTTATTTATTATCATGTTGCTTGATTTGAGACTTTATTGGGCTTGTTGCCTTATTTGGTGAGCATGGGGGTTGTCCATGCCACATTGATTGACTATGTCTTATTTTAGTATTGAGTTGTATAATTGTATCAGGATTATGGTCTGAACTACGTGTTGTAGTTTCGTGACTTAGATACTCACTTATTTATGTAATGAGGTTATTCAGTGTATTTAGCTTTATTGCAATTTACACACAGACAATGTTTTGAAAAAGGATTAAGTAATCAACTTGGTAATTGATAATGACGTCATAATTGAAAAGAAAAAGTTATTTCCGCATTTTAATTAAGCAGCGCTTAATACGATGACATGATAACAAATCAGGTATACACGAGTGTTACATTTCTCACTAAATACCATCAAGTCTTCATCTTTCTTTATTCCTATACCGTAGAATCATCATCAATCCTTTTTAAGCTTGAGTTTTGTTGAAAATAAACACCACTTGGGCAGTTTAATTTCTGTTTTGGGGCAAGCGTAGAGAGCCACCATCTTTGTTCTTGGTTGAGAGCTATTTTCCACACTTGGGAGCTTCAAAGAACCAAACTTGAAAAGAAAGAACCAACCTTTCCTTGTGATTTTCGTGCACCATTTAGGCAGTGGCTTGGAGCATCTTCAAAGCCCTCAAAGTGGAATTTCTATGGGGTAGCCAAAAAAAGTTTTGGAAGCACATTCAGAAGTTTGTGTTGTAAGCACAAGGTGGATTTTGCGGCTATTTTGGAGCCACGTGTAAGTGTCTCAAAGGCGCAAAATGTCTTAAGGAAGCTGGGATTCAGTAATCATGTAATAGAAGAAGCCATGGGCTTTAAAGGGGGAATATAGGTACTTTGGAATAGTAGTAAATGTGACATTAAGGTAATTGAAAAAACCTCAAAGTTGATCCATTTGGAAATTAGTTTCCAAGACAAAGCTCCTTTCTTTTGCTCATTCTTCTATGCCAGTCCGAAGGAGGAAGTGAGAAGGCCCTTTGGCAGGACTTGCGTAGGGTTGCTGGGGAAGCTGATGACCCTTGTATAATAGTAGGAGATTTTAATGAGATAGCTTCTCCATCAAAAAAATGTGGAGGTGCTCCTGTTGATATCTCGCGCTGCAATAGATTCGCGTCACTGCGTACCGACTTGAAGATGCTAGAATTGGAGGGTAGAGGGATGAAATTTACTCAGAGGGGTTCGCGTTTTCTTAACATTGACAGGGTTTTCAAGAAACTTGATCATGCTTGTAGTAATGCGAAGTGAAGAGTTCAGTTTAAAGAAGGTCAAGTCAAAACTCTCCCTCGAATAAACAGTGACCATTCATTCCCCTTTACTTGTAACTGTTAGAAGACAAACCCAACTTTGGTTTAGTCCCCACCATCTTAGCTATGATTGAAAGATAACTTGAAACTCCACTACAAATAATAATCAGAAAGCTCCAAGTATGCAAGCTATTATTTAGCTAAATATAAGAATAATTAGATGGTGGGTGGGAAAAGAAAAGGGAGCTGGACATGAACGTGGGATGCTTGTATTAATTATGAATGTGGGACAACACTAGTTTATATAGATTGTGAAGTGAGTGTGCTATTGTAATTGAATAGAAAAGAAAAAAACAAGAAATAAAGTGTGTAAGTGTGAAGTGTCGTAGCACTTGTGAAAGAAAGAGTGAGTGTTTTTGAGAAATTGTGTTGTTGTATTTTATTTTATTTTGTCTTTTGGTAAAATTTTAATATAAAAGTTTCTTCTCCATTTCTTCACATGTTTAATCAATTCCTCAAGGACAACTGGAGTGGGAACGGGAAGATAGTTGAAAATCTTAGTACCTTGAAACCAGCCCTTAGAAGGTGGAATAATGAGATATTGAGCAAGATTAAAGGGATTCAAAAAGCAATATCAGATGACAATAAGGGATATCTGTAGAAGGTAGAAAGGAGGCTCAGAAGTGAGCTTGATGATGTTCTCGATCAAGAGGAAAAATTATGGTATAAGAAATTTAAAACAGAATGGATTGTACAAGGCGATAGGAACACAAGGTACTGCCATACAAAGACAATAATTAGAAGGAAAAAGAGAAAAATAATGAATCTCAAAGATGATGGGGGTGTTTGGATTCAGGAGGAAGAATCTTTGAGGCATCTGATCAATGGTTTCTTTAGTAATCTTTTCAAAGAAGAAAATAATGAGTGTCCTTGGTTTAGCTCCTCTTGGCCAGCTTTGCAGCCAGAATCATACATGTAATTAGTGGTCCAATTACAAAAGATGAGGTTCGAAATACTTTTTCTCTATGAAAGGATCAAAAGCTCCGGGTGAAGATGGGTATATTGTTGCGTTCTTTCAAAGAAACTGGCATGTGGTTGGGGAGCAAGTCTTAAAGGACATTTGGGCTTATATCAACCAACCAGCATCCATAACAAAGATAAATTGGACACTAATTTCTCTAATTTCGAAGGTGGACAGGCCTATAAATGTTGCCCAATTTAGACCTATCTCTTTATGCAATGTAATGTATAAAGGCCTAAGTAAGGTTATTGTTAGGAGATTAAAGCTGATCATGGAAACAATTATCTCTCATAACCAGGCGAGCTTCGTTCCCAACAGGTATATGCAAGATAATATTATTGTTACCAAGGAGATTGTTCATACGATGTCCAAGCTAAAAGGAAAGAAAGGTGTAGTGTTTATTAAACTGGACCTAGAAAAAACTTATGACAAACTAAGCTGGAAATTCATTCATAAGGTGCTTCAAGAAGTCTAGCTTCCATATTGGATGATTGAGGTTATAATAACTTCAATTACTACTATTGGGTCGATGACTAAGACTACTTATCCATAGAGAGGGATTCAACATGGAGATCCCAAATCACCTTATATATTTGTTTTTTGTATTGAAAAACTTACATACTTAATATATCAGGAAGTGGATAAGTATAAATGGAAGCCAATAACGATCAACAGAAGATGACCTAAGGTATCACATCTTATGTTTACTGATGACATTCTACTTTTTGCTGAGGCAACCTTGGATCAAGCTAGGAAAATTATGTCTTGCATTAACCAATTCTGTGAGGTGTCAGGTCAAAGTATTAGTTCAAGTAAATCATTAATATATTTTTCGCCTAATACCACATATAACATTGCAGAAAATATCACTTCATTCATGGGTTTCAAGACGATAGAAGTATTGGTCGGTATCTAGGATATTTCATCAAGCAAGGGCGTAACATAAAAGATAACTATGGACAAATAATAGACCGCATCAGAAGGAGGCTAGATGGATGGAAAAACCAATGCCTCTCTTTTGTAGGAAGAGTGGCAATTGTAAAATCGATTATTGCTATTATATCGGCTTTTCATATGCAAAACGAGTTGTTACCTTGTTACATTATGTGATGAGACTAAAAAAATCCAACTATCCTTTATCTGGGGAGGGAGCATTAGTCATTGGGTCTCTTGGGAAAATATGTATAAACCAAAGGAAATGGATGGTTTGGGAATCATAAACCTTTGACCCCAAAATGAAGCCTATCTTCATAAGGTCGCTTGGAAGTTGTTAACTAGGAAAGATGATTTGTAGGTGAATATAACACCTCAAATTTATAAACCATGTATTAATATATTAAATGAGAATTAAAGGAATGGATTAGTGAAAATTCTGGAAATTAGGTCAAAATACAAAGGAAGAGTAAAACGGTAATTAGCCAACACACAACCCTAAGAAGATAAAAATTGAGTAAGAGGTCTCAAATAATGAAAATAACCCTGGAAATGAATTCAGAACAAAAAATTGAGTGGTTAGGCAAGTTTCAGAAAATTCAGGGAATAGTGTTTTTACCGGGTAAAAATACCGCGGTACAGTTGCACCGTAAAGCGTGTCGATTGAGTTTTGAGCTCTAGGTTTTGAATTCAAGTTATAAATGGAATATAGGACTATGAAATATGAATCTGATGAAAATTGATGGAAATTAGTAAGTTTGGGAAAACGTGCCAACTGCGCGCGCAACAACTTAAAACAGCTTTTTCTCCGAACAACCAGAAAATTCAGGATTCATCTTATCAAGGGTAACTAAAGGACAATGGTTAATGTTAAAAATTAGAGTTTCTAAATAGGTTGTGAATTTATGGACGTTTAGTGGAATCAGAGGGAAATTCAAGTTAGTTTGAAATCGCGTGAGGTGGCGGTGGGCCCCACCTCACTTAAAACCACTTAAGCCACCTAATCACATGACTTTTCATCATCTTCTCCTTCCTTTCTCTCTCTTCAAACCGACAGCCCCCCCTCCTTTTGTTCCACTTTTAGTTTTTGATTCTTCCCTCCATAACTTCATCAATACTTAACCAAATCGAGTGATTCTTGTCTTGAAATTCGATGGAAACCACCAGCCAAACCCGTTCCACCAATTAGTTTCCCTTGAAACCCTCTCTATTGTAAGAAAATAGGCAAAGACATCCACGAATTTTGGGGAGAAAATTTGGGGTTTTGTTGTTATTGCTCAAGCTTTGCTTAGGGATCAATTAGAGGAGCGTTTGTGATTTATTTGTGGATAAATTTCAACACTTTTAATGGTTGGATTGAATGAATTATTTTCATAAACCTTAAGCTTGTTTTGGTTTATTTGTGTTGTTAGAGAGCTAAAATGGAAAATGTGTAGTAGAGAATATGTCTTAGAATGATGTATTAGAGCTATAAATGCAATAAAATTATTGATGAAAATGTTATTTTAACTTAGGAAATTTTGGATGATGCCAGGACTTTGTGATTTGGAAATTTGTTAGGATTGTGTTTGTGAGTTGTTGTATGGTTGTATGATGTTATAATAGGATTGTATGAGGTGTGAAATAGTTGAATTGGATTGAAAATCCTTTGAGGTGTACCTATGTACAATTCGGCCTAAATGGAATAAATGGGGAATTTATGTTGTTAAAATTGTTTGGATGATGTGTTGTGTGCTAAATGGTAATTAGATGGGTTGTGTGATGGTTGGAAGCTTTGAAAAGCAATAGAAAAATAATAGAGTGTATTGAATGGTGTGTTGTCCCTAGAAGGAAATAATTGGGCAAAATGATGTTAGGACGATATAAAATGAGAAGTGGCACCTAATATGGCATTTTGGTAACCTTGGGGTACCTAAGAAAAATGAAAAGAAAATTTAGAAAAATAATTTATAAATTAACACTACAATGGCCGAACCTCACTATGTGGGGGGAGGGAAACTTGTCGTTTTGTGAATTTGATGGTTTTCCGTATTCTGACGATCCGTATATGGTCGTGTAGGTGGCCGTACGTGGATTTGAACCCCGATCCGTGAGCTCGGTGGGTTGCCCTTGGTCCCGGACCAAGTGGGATTGTGGTGAGTATTATGGAACCATGCTTTTAGAGTTAATAACTTGCATGTGGTTGTATAAATGGTGATTAATTGGGAATGTCCTCTGTGTAGGCATTTCTATTGTGTAACGAGCTCGAAATATATATTACAGTGGAGCTACGTTGAGAGGATTATACAAGTAACCTCTTGGTACTGGGGCTTGATCCCCTTGTGTGCTCCACCATGCCCGTTGAGGGTGATGGTAGGAAGTGTATGTAAGTAATGTAGGATAACATGTTCATGCATATAGTATGTGTGTTGGTACATAGGATGTACCGTGTCTCTGGCCAGTAGACGTGTTGCCTTCGGGCGTTACAGACTTCCACTGGATAGGTCTCCGAGAGGGAGTTCCAGTTGACCTGGGGTCGTGGTGTGTGATTCGAATAGGAGCACACTAGGAAGTCTCAGGTGAATATGGATGGAGGGTGCCTTGGTTTGATGTTCTGAGAAGACGCCATGGTTTGAAACCCGAAGGCCTATATGCCGAGGCCAACAGGCTGGACGTTGCGTGGTTTTGGCATTGACAATTCCAGTTTCGTCGTATTTTGTATCCCTATGTTCCCCTATTTCTCTAAATCCCTTGCTTTATCTCGTTTTAAAGATGTTATGTTATGTCATTTATATGCATCGAAGTGAGCCATTGGGCGGAGTATTCTCCAGAACCTCTGGGCTACTGATATATATTCGTATATCTCACCCTGCTTTGGGGACTTTATTTCAGGAGGTAGCAGTGGTGCAGGAGCGGTGGGCAAGAAGCCCATGGGATGACTGAGTCATAGGATTGTTTATTTTGCATTTTGGTGGCCATTGGGCCTAGGCTAAACTTAGGACATGAACATTGTATATGGACGTAGGAGGAGATTTATTGTCATATTTGTTCATTTCATTTTTGCCTAAGTCTAGTTACATATGTCATTTTGAGGTTTATTCATTATGTTGTATTTAAAGATTATGGTTTGTAAAGTGTAATATTTCATTTGGAAGTTGTAATTTGTACATTAATACTTGATGTAATACGGAAGCATGTAATATGATGAAAGGGCAATAAGCCTATTTTAGGATTATGATTATGTGTATGTTTAGAAAATGCATGCAAATGGACCTTGATGATTGAAATGTGTTAAGTATTAACAAAGTAAGCAATGTGATATGATTTATGTAATTTAATATAAACTGTGATGGGTTGTAAGAGCCTCAAGGCATTGTTGGTCCTTGTGTGTGCCACCCTATGATTATTAGGTACAATTTGAGGGTCTTAGAACATTTTTCAAATTTGGGGATTGTTGGAAAAACAAAGGAAACTCTAGCGAATTTTCTAGAAATTGACAGAATTTAGGCAAATTTTGGAGATCATATCTCCCTCCATAGAGGTGCGATATGGACGTGCCATACGCCCTTTTGAATCTTGAGATGTCCTCTATCTTGTGTTAAAATTTGAGAAAATTCTGGGTTGGGTGTCGGCCTGTAGGAGGCAGAGAACACAGACTGTTCAGTGGCTACTGCACATTGGGCATTTCTTGACCGACTTTGGGAAATTTATTCCCGCTTCTTTTCTTCGTCAAATTAGATGTACGATATATCAAATTGAAGCTTGAGGTGTCTAGTTTGTTGTATAAAAATTTGAGATAAATTGGATGAGTGGAATTTCTTCAGTAATTTTTTTTAGTGAAGAATGTTTGGAGTTGTTTTGGGGTTGGCTGGCAGAATTGCTTGTCCAACTTCAAACGGCGATATCCGGAGCAAACGAGAACTTTATGACTCGTGTGATAGCTTCTTAGAAATTTAATTGAGTCTAGAATAACATACTAAAGTATGAGAGACTTGTTATATGCGGTTTGTTGGCAGAAAATTAAAGACCGAACCATGTTTGGATAGGTAGAAAGCGTAAAAGTGTGATTTTGGCTAAGTGAGTTTATGGGAACCCCTTAGGGGGCGTTTGGTTGAAGATAAATTTTAAGAATACTAGAGAAATGTAATTACTAGGTATCCATATGGAAAGTTGAATGGATGGGGAAGTTAAAAAAAAGTAGTTTAGTTTGACAACTTTTTTTTTTTGTAAATTAGTTTGACAAAATTTTACCAGGGAAATATATGACAAAAAGTGTGTCAACAGTGCTTTACCCAGGTTTTCTCAAAAAACCACCCTCAAATCGGGTTTCTAAACAGGGAAAGTTACTATCTTTCTTAAAAAGCCAGGCATTTCACATAGATGGGTTTTGGTCAAAACCTGTTGAACCAAATATGGTCTAGTGGAAATCCACCTGACAGTTGCCTGGGTTTCTTCAACAAAACCCCCAACCAAACACCAACTTAGTGACTTGAGAGATGTAATATAAGTTATAAAAGTAGTTTAAATAATTTTTTCGCAAAGATTTTACAGTTACAATCACATCTTTTATTTATTACGCTTTTTATTGTTTTAAATGCTCGCGTAATAAACGAAAAAAGTTTACCCATATTTTTATAAATGAATTGCTGCGATTGTTACTGCGTTTAATATCATAATTAATGTTAACAATACCGGTGTACAACGGACTGTTACATTTTATGGTATCAGAGCAGTTTTGGTTAGGGAACTCTGATAATGCATAACTGTATTTTGTGTTGCATAGCTATCTGTGAACTGTTTATAATTGAGAATCAATAAACCGTTGAGGATAATGAACCGAGTAACTACGAGGAGGCAGTCAAGGATGTTGACTCTTCCAGTTGGCTTGAAGCCATGGAATCTGAAATGGATTCGATGTATCAGAACAAGGTGTGGACCTTGGTTCCTAAACCGCAAGGAATAGTTCCTATCGGTAACAAATGGGTCTTTAAAAGAAAGACTGATGCAAATGGCAACGTTCAAACCTACAAAGCTAGGTTGGTGGCGAAAGGATATCGTCAAAGACAAGGAGTTGACTATGATGAAACTTTCTCACCAGTTGCCATGATCAAATCTATAAGGATCATGCTTGCGATAGCAGCATATCACGACTATGAAATTTGGCAAATGGATGTCAAGACCGCCTTCTTGAATGGGTTCTTGAAGGAGGAAGTGTACATGACACAACCTGAAGGCTTTGTAATCAAAGATCAGGAGCATATGGTATGCAAACTTCAAAGTTCGATATATGGGCTAAAGCAAGCATCAAGGAGTTGGAATATTCGTTTTGATGAGGTCGTTAGGAGTAACGATTTCATCAAGAACGAGGATGAACCTTGTGTTTATAGGAAGGTTAGTGGGAGTAATGTTGTCTTCCTAGTGCTTTATGTAGATGACATATTGCTTATAGGAAATGACATCCCCACATTACAAACAACGAAAGAATGGCTTTCAGAAAGCTTCACATGAAGGATTTGGGAGAGGCGGCCTTTATACTTAGTATAAAGATCTATAGAGATAGATCAAACAGGCTGCTGGGTTTATCTCAATCCACGTATATTGACAAGATGCTAAAAAGGTTTAGCATGGAAGGGTCGAAAAGGGGTTTTCTACCTGTCAGTCATGGGATACATCTTCCAAAGGCTATGTGTCCTAAGTCACAGACTGAGAAGGATCGCATGAGTGGAATTCCATACGCTTCGGCTATTGGGTCCATCATGTATGCCATGATATGTACGAGACCATATGTCTCATATGCTTTAAGCATTACGAGCAGATACCGGTCTGACCCTAGAGAGGGTCACTGGACGGCAGTCAAGACCATCCTTAAATACTTGAGAAGAACTAAGGATGCATTTTTGGTCTATGGTGGGGTTAATGAGCTTACAGTGAAAGGGTTCAGTGATGCCAGCTTGCAGAGAGACAAAGATGACTGCAAGTCACAGTCAGGGTTCGTATTCACCTTAAATGGTGGGGCAGTGTCTTGGAAGAGTTCCAAGCAGGAGACAACAGCAGATTCAACGACAGAAGCTGAATACATAGCTGCTTCAGAAGCGGCTAAGGAGGCCGTGTGGATCAAGAAGTTCATAACTGAACTAAGGGTGGTTCCAAGCGTGGATGAGCCCATACAGTTGCTGTGCGACAACACTGGAGCCATTGCGCAGTCAAAGGAACCTAGGTCTCATCAAAGATCTAAACACGTGCTCCGCAGATATCACCTGATTAGAGAAATCATTGATAGGATAGATGTAAAGATGGATTATGTTCCCACAGATGATAACCTGCCGATTCTCTGACAAAGGCTGTTTCTCAGAGAAAACATGATAGTCATTATGAGGCTTTAGGTATACGACTTAGGTCTGATTAGCTCTAGGCCAAGTGGGAGCTTGTTAGTATTTGGGTGTCCTAGAGACAATCTTATGATTAAATAAGGACATAGATGTAGACCTTTTTAATATTGTCGCAAATAAACAAAAGCACTCTTTATCTTGTTTCATAATTATGTCTCGATATTAATGTTAATATATTATGAATAACTTGATAAACCCCGTGGAATAAAATAGGTATCCCTTGAGTATCTGTGATGAGATCACAATCATGAGGATTCAAGAATACCAGATGTTTATTCCTAATTTTATGTTCCTAGTCTAGAGATATTGAGAATGAGGTCAGTAATCTCGTGTAAGACTAGCACGACTTATCTACTTGTATATGGATACAAGGTATAGACCTCATGTGCTACAGATATGGAGATGTCTTAGCTACAGTCGTGGGTGGACCTATAAGGGTATAGCTCACACTGAACGGACCCTCAAAGAGACTCTATGAGGAAATCTCACAGATAGTATCATTAGAGTAGTCTCTATATATTTGGGTATGTCTTTCCTTAGACCATAAGTTATCACTTAGACTGTGTTCTAGAAGGCATGCCTTGATTGTATACCTCGTCTTCCTGAAACATGGAGACTCATAGGTATGCTCTTGGGCTTGTCCTGATAGGGCACAGGGCTAGGGTAATAAGCTGAAGGAATTCGTCAAATCTCTGTAAGAGATTAGGTTATCCTTAAACCGGAGAAATCGGGATGACATTTACAGTGACTCGGGAATCTATGCATAGTAAAAGAGATCATAAGATGATCTGCCTTTAGAGTCAGTAAATTGAAGACTCCCTATTTCATAAAAAGCTAACCCTAAACCGCAAGGGATGATACGTTTCTTTACCCTAGGTTTTATGGGAAGGTAACCGAGACGAAGAGACAAACATACGGCAACCAAATATGTTTAATAGGATGATCAAATCATTAATCTAACTAGTTCTGGGGCAACAAAGCATTGCTAGTGCTCTGGGTTGTCATTAGATGGGTTGTGGGCTTATTGGGCCCAAGCCCATTTATGTCAGTGGCTATGTTGGACCTAATGGGTCACACACAAACACCTAATTGTCTAGATGCTCAAGCATTAAAAGTATTGGGCCTTATAATAGTTATTAGCCCAAGAAGTAGTTTGGCACTCCACCTAAACGGGTGGAGGGCGCATGGTTAATGTAATGAGCTTGGATAGTCCAAGTCATTACTAATTAATTTAATTAGTTAAATTAATTAATTATCAAACATTTAAATTTTGAATTTTGGAATTTAAAATTTGAATTTTGAAATTTAAATTTTGAATTTGAATTTTGAAATTCGAATTTTGAATTTGAAATTTGAAATTTGAATTTTGAATTTTGAATTTTGAATTTTGAATTTTGAATTCGAAATTTTGAAATTTTGAATTTTGAATTTTGAAATTTGAAATTTGAATTTGAATTTGAATGTTTGAAAGTTTAAATTTGAATGTTTGAATATTTGAATTTAATAATTAAATTAGAATTGGCTATGAAAATTGTTTCATTACGAAAAAGGATAAGATAAGATCTTGTTTGAAAAAAAGACAAGATAAGATCTTGTTGGAACATAACAGATTAGATCTTGTTGGAACATATCAAGAGAAAATCTCTTGACATAATCCAAGGAGATATGGGGCGCTAATATGGCTGATGATTAGTCATCAGTATTAGCTCCAGAAGATACAATATGTTGAGAGAATATTTGAGTGATTTGATTACTCAAATGTATCTGGTCATTATTTAGGCTATATGGGGCGCACCATATAACTGATTATATGATGATTTATGATCAGATATTTGATTAGGTTTTGAACCTAATATATCATAAAGATATGATAGGATGTTGTTGGCAAGATTTGATGAGATTTTGCAACAAATCCTATTCTCTCTCTCTTTGATGGAGCGCCCTTTTGGAAGGGATTTTTATTGATTAAAAATCTGATTTGTTTTTAACAAATAGGCTCCTCTTGTGCGCCTCTTTATATATGTTCCTTCTAGGGTTTTTAGAAAACCAACCAAGCCATTTTCTCCTAATTTCTTGCGCCACTTTTGTGAGGTTTTCTCTCAGAAAATTTCACTCTTCCAAACACTTTTACATAGCCTCCTCTCATCACACATTGAGCGAATAGCAAGCCTCTTTGTGGTGATCAATTGGCGGCTTTACTGGAAGGAGTTCTTGTATCTAGACGCAGGTGGTGTGGATCAACGTTAGAGGGTCTGAACCCTTCAGACCTACCTTTGATCGTCTTGAGTTTTTCACGAACAAGGTATGACATACGTCTTAAAGTATGTATCTTGATATGCATGTGTATTCCGCTTGCGGAAAAATTTTGTTTTTCCCCTCTCACATGCTACGGCCTTCAAGGCCCTCTTTTCACTTTCACACACTACTGATCCTACTTATATCCCAGAGCCTTTTGTGGATCCTTCTGTTGTTGCTCAGTCTTCTGGGGTTGCTGGGCAGATATTTGCTGGTACTGATGAGCAGAGGCTTATATCTTTTCGTAAACATAAACTGCCAGCATTTCAGGGGTCAAGGGACCCGAAGGTAGTGACTACTTGGCTGATGGGGATGGAGAAAATATTTCAGGTTATGAGGTGTCAGGATCCCCAGAGACTGCTTTATTTTGTTTACATGCTTAAGGGGGATGCCCACGAGTGGTGGTACAATGCATCTCGCCCTTTTACTATTCAGGGAGAAGAATTGACATGGGCATTATTTGAAAGGCTATTTCATGAAGAGTATTTTCCCAGGGATGTTCGGGAAGCTACGCAGGGTGAGTTTGATAAATTGGTACAGGGTACCATGATTGTTGATGCCTATGTGGCAAAATTTAATGAGTTGGTTAAGTTTGCGAACTACGGCGGTATGTTGCCGACTCCTGAGTTTTTATCTGCTAAATTTCATAGAGGTCTGAATGAGAAAATTGCTAAGAGGATGTCTAATACTGCCGTGAGAAATTTTGCTGATCTAGTGACCCAGTGCAAAAGGGTTGAAATTGTTTATTGCAGGTATTCAAAGTCTAGTTCTTCGAGAGAGAAGGATAATAGGAGGACATCTAGTCCTTCTGGTAATAATAATAGATGTGGCTACCATCAAAATAATAATAGAGGTAGGGGGTTGCAGGTAAGGCAGCCTCCAGGTCAATTCAAGAGGGGTGGTGGTCAGAGGAGGGGGTTCAATGATAGAAATTCTCCTCCACAGTATGATAAATGTAAGAGGTACCATCAGGGTCCATGTACTGCGGCTCCAAATTCTTGTTTTAAATGTGGTAAGGTTGGGCATTTTTCCAGAGAATGTTACAGTAATACTGGGCAGGCTGCGAATCTGCAGGCCTTGCCATCTACTCCTACTGTGGGGCGTGTTTATACTACTAATGCGCAGCCGACGGAGAAGGAACCTAATTTGGTTAAAGGTACAATTTTTATCTCTAATATTGATTTGTCTGTTTTATTTGATTCGGGAGCGACACATTCATTCGTGGCTGAATATGTTGCTAAGGGATTAAGGTTAAGAGTATCACGGATGATCCCCCCTATGCGTATTACTACTGCTACAGGAGAGGTTAGTGATTTCTCCTTTATTTGTAAAGAGGTTGGGTTATCTACGAAGGCAGGGGTTACACTATTGATTTGATTATCTTGCCCCTGGCCTCTGTTAATTTGATATTGGGCATGGATTGGTTGTCTCGAAACTGCGCAATGATTGATTGCTGCGGCAAGAGGTTGATTTTATCTCACGAGAAGCCCTCGGTTTGTCCGTCTCTTTTTCTGTCTATGTGTCAAACAATTAAAGCCTTAAAGGCTGGTGATTTGGGTTATGTTTTCTTAGGTAGATTTGTGGGTGATAAGGAGGTAGAGATTTCTAGTATTCCGGTGGTTAATGAATTTGTGGATGTGTTTCCTGATGAGATACCAGAATTTCCACCTGAGAGAGAGATTGAGTTCTCTATTGAATTGTTGCCTGGTGTGGCACCTATTTCTTTGGCTCTATACCGGATGTCGCCACTGGAGTTGGCTGAGTTGAAGAAACATATTGAGGAGCTATCTGCAAAGGATTTTATCAAATCGAGTGTGTCTCCATGGGGAGCACCGGTAATATTTGTGAAAAAGAAGGATGGAAGCATGTGGTTGTGTATTGACTACGGGTAGTTGAATAAAGTTACGGTTAAGAACAGGTACCCATTGCCGTGTATTGATGATTTGTTGGATCAGTTGAGGGGTGCCTGTGTATTTTCTAAGATAGATCTCTGGTCCGGATACCACCAGATCCGGATTAAGCCAGAGGATGTGCCTAAAATGGCATTCCGTTCTAGATACGGAAACTACGAGTATCAGGTGATTCCTTTTGGGCTTACTAATGCCCCTGCGGTGTTCATGGACTATATGAATCGTATTTTTAAACCGTATTTGGACCAGTTTGTAATTGTGTTCATTGACGACATTCTAATTTATTCTAAAAGTGAAGAGGAGCCTACGGAGCATCTGAGGACTGTGCTACAGATATTAAAGGATAAAAAGTTGTTTGCAAAACCGTCTAAATGTGAGTTTTGGTTATCTGAGGTGCAATTTCTGGGTCATGTTATTTCTGCTAAGGGTGTTGTGGTGGATCCAAACAAATTGATGTCGTAATTGATTGGGAACGACCGAAGACAGTGACTGAGATTCGGAGCTTTCTGGGTCTTGCTGGGTATTATCGTAGATTTATAGAGGGGTTTTCCACAATGGTACTGACGTTGACCCGATTGACACGAAAGGATACTCCTTTTGTGTGGACCTAGGAATGTGAGAAGTGTTTTCTGGCTCTTAAAGAGAAATTGACTACTGCTCCTGTGTTGACCCTCCCCGATCCGGAAGGTGAGTTTGAATTATACTGTGATGCTTCCAAGAAGGGTTTGGGGTGTGTGTTGATGCAAGAGAGGAGAGTGGTTGCTTATGCTTCTAGACAATTGAAGCCTCATGAGGAAAATTATCTGACGCACGACTTGGAGCTTGCTGCTATTGTGTTTGACTTAAAAAGTTGGAGGCATTTTCTGTATGGGATGAAATTTATTGTATTCAGTGATCACAAGAGTTTGAAATATTTGTTTGATCAGAAAGAGCTGAATATGAGACAACGGAGATGGGTGGAATTCTTGAAGGATTATAATTTTGAATTGAAATACCATCCAGGTAAAGCTAATATGGTAGCGAATGCCTTGAGTAGGAAGTTTGTCAGCGTGTCCCAGCTAATGTTGTGGGATAATGAAGTGATTGAGCAATTTCGAAATTTGAGATTGACGAATGTCTTTGCAGGTAGGATGGATGAATTTGAATGTTTACGGGTTGAAAATGAATTACATGAGAAAATTAAAGAAACAAAAGTACGGAACGACAATGTCAAGTATTTGAAAGGGCAGAGTGAGATATCTTTGAATGAACAGGGGTTATTATTGTATCAAGGCTGGATTGTTGTGCCAAAGGAGTTAGCAAAGGAGGTGATGACTGAGGCCCATAAGGGTCAGTATGCTGTCCACCCAGGTGCCACAAAAATGTATCAAGATCTGAAAACTAAGTTCTGGTAGCCTGGGATGAAGAAGGATGTTGCTGAGTATGTATCAAGGTGCTTAATTTGTCAGAAAGTCAAGATAGAACATCAGAAACCTGCTGGTTTACTTCAGCCATTGGATATACCATAGTGGAAATAGGAGAGCATCTCTATGAATTTCGTTGTTAGGTTGCCTCGGACTTAGGCTGGTCACGATTCAATTTGGGTTATTGTGGACAGACTCACGAAGTCTGCACATTTTCTGCCAGTGCGAGTGGATTTCTCTATGGAGAAACTAGCTAAGTTATATCTAAAGGAGATTGTAAGGCTACACGGAATACCGGTTAGCATTGTTAGTGATCGTGACCCAAAATTTACTTCTCGCTTTTGGGGAGCCTTGCAGCAGGCTTTTGGCACTCAGCTCAGGCTGAGCACTGCGTATCATCCGCAGACTGATAGTCAGACTGAGAAGACCATACAAACACTTGAGGATATGAGGTAGGTGATAAAGAGAGATTTGGGCCGGATTTTGTGCAAGAAACTACAGCATAGATTGAAATGATCAGAGAGAAACTTAAACAGGCACAGAATCGGCAGAAAAGTTATTATGATAATAGACACAGACCGCTGGAATTTGAAGAAGGTGATCATGTATTTGTGCGGTTATCTCCAGTTACGGGTGTTGGTCGTGCATTGGGCGTGAGGAAGCTGAGCCCTCAGTTTATTGGGCCCTATCAAATAATGAAAAGAGTAAGATTAGTGGCCTATCAGCTTGCCTTTCCCCCTCAGTTGTCGAATTTGCACGATGTTTTCCATGTATCGCAGCTGCGACGTTATATTTCGGATGAATCACATGTGGTGATACCAGATGATATTGAGATTCGGAAGAATTTAAAGACTCTTATAGGCCCTATTGAGGTCCTTGATCGTAGTGAAAAGAGGCTTAGAAGTAAAATTATTCCAATGCTAAAGATTCAATGGGAAGGACGTACACCTGAGGAGGCTACTTGGGAATGTGAGGATGAGATTCTCCGACTGTATCCTGAGTTAGCGGACATGTATGATTTAATTTTGAGAATAAAATTTCAAAAAGGAGGGGTGAATATAACACCTCACATTTATAAACCATGTATTAATATTTTAAATGAGAATTAAAGGAATGGATTAGTAAAAATCTTGGAAATTAGGTCAAAATACAAAGGAAGGGAAAAACGGTAATTAGCCAACACACAACCCTAGGAAGATAAAAATTGAGTAAGAGGTCTCAAATGATGAAAATAACCCTGGAAATGGATTCAGAACGAAAAATTGAGTGGTTAGGCGAGTTTCAGAAAATTCACTGAATAGTGTTTTTACCAGGTAAAAATATCGCGGTACAGTTGCACCGTAAAGCGCACCGAATGAGTTTTGAGCTCTAGGTTTTGAATTCAAGTTATAAATGGCATATAGGACTAGGAAATATGAATTATGATGAAAATTGATGGAAATTAGTAAGTTAGGAGAAGCATGGCAACGGCGCGCCCAACAGCTTAAAACAACATTTTCTCCGAACGACCGGAAAACTCGGGATTCATCTGATCAAGGGTAATTAAAGGACAATGGTTAATTTTAAAAATTAGAGTTTCTAAATAGGTTGTAAATTTATGGACGTTTAGTGGAATCGGAAGGGAATTCAAGTTAGTTTGAAATCGCGTGAGGTGGCGGTGGGGCCCACCTCACTTAAAACCACTTAAGCCACCTAATCACATGACTATTCATCATCTTCTCTGTCCCTTCTCTCTCTTCAAACCGAAAGCCCCCCCTCTTTTGTTCCATTTTTATTTTTTGATTATTCCCTCCATAACTTCATCAATACTTAACTGAATCGAGTGATTCTTGTCTTGAAATTCGATGGAAATCACCACCCGAACCCATTCCACCAATTAGTTTCCCTTGAAACCCTCTCTATTGTAAGAAAATAGGCAAAGAAAGCCACGAATTTTGGGGAGAAAAATTGGGGTTTTGTTGTTGTTGCTCAAGCTTTGCTTAGAGATCAATTGGAGGAGCCTTTGTGACTTATTTGCGGTTAAGTTTCAACACTTTTAATGGTTAGATTGAATGATTTATTTTCATGAACCTTAAGCTTGTTTTGGTTGATTTGTGTTGTTAGAGAGCTAAAATGGAAAATGTGTAGTAGGGAATATGTCTTAGAATGATGTATTAGAGCTATAAATGCAATAAAAATTATTGATGAAAATGTGATTTTAACTTAGGAAACTTTGGATGATGCCATGACTTTGTGATTTGGAAATTTGTTAGGATTGTGTTGGTGAGTTATTGTATGGTTGTATGATGTTATAATAGGATTGTGTGAGGTGTGGAATAGTTGAATTGGATTGAAAATCCTTTAAGGTGTACCTATGTACAATTCGGCCTAAATGGAATAAATGGGGAATTGATGTTGTTAAAATTGTGTGTGCTAAATGGTAATTAGATGTGTTGTGTGATGGTTGGAAGAATTTTAAAAGCAATAGAAAAATATGGAGTGTATTGAATGGTGTGTTATCCCTAGAAGGAAATAATTGGGCAAAACGATGTTAGGATGGTATAAAATGAAAAGTGGCACCTAATATGGCATTTTGGTAACCTTGGGGTACCTAAGAAAAATGAAATGAAAATTTAGAAAAAATAATTTATAAATTAACACTACAATGGCTGAACCTCACTATGTGGGGGGAGGGAAAATTATCGTTTTGTAAATTTGATGGTTTGCCGTATTCTGACGATCCGTACATGGTCGTGTAGGTTGCCGTACATGGATTTGAATCTCGAACCGTGAGCTCGGTGGGTTGCCCTTGGTCCCGGACCAAGTGGGATTGTGGTGAGTATTATGGAACCATGCTTGTAGAGTTAATAACTTGCATGTGTTTGTATGAATGGTGATTAATTGGGAATGTCATCTGTGTACGCATTTCTGTTGTGTAACGAGCTCAAAATATATATTGCAGTGGAGCTACGTTGAGAGGATTATACAGGTTGCCTCTTGGTACTGGGGCTTGATCTCCTTCTGTGTTCCACCATGCCCGTTGAGGGTGATGGTAGGAAGTGTATGTAAGTAATGTAGGATAACATGTTCATGCATATAGTATGTGTGTTGGTACATAGGATGTAACGTGTCTCTGGCCAGTAGATGTGTTGCCTTTGGGCATTACGGACTTCCACTGGATAGGTCTCCGAGAGGGAGTTCCAGTTGACCTGGGGTCGAGGTGTTTGATCCGGATAGGAGCACACTAGGAAGTCTCGGGTGGATATGGATGGAGGGTGCCTTGGTTTGATATACTGGGAAAACACCATGGTTTGAAACCCGAAGGCTTATCTGCCGAGGCCAATAGGCTGGACGTTGCGTGGTTTTGGCATTGACCATTCCAGCTTCGTCGTATTATGTATCCCTATGTTCCCCTATTTCACTAAATCCATTGCTTTATCCCATTTTAAAGATGTTATGTTATTTATATGCATCGAAGTGAGCCATTGGGCGGAGTATTCTCCAGAACCTCAGGGTTACTGAGATATATTCGTATATCTCACTCTGCTTTGGGGACTTTATTTCAGGAGGTAGCAGTGGTGCAGGAGCGGTAGGCAAGAAGCCTACGGGATGACTGAGACTTAGGATATGAACATTACATATGGACCTAGGAGGAGATTTATTGTCATATTTGTTCATGTAATTTTTGCCTAAGTCTAATTACATATGTCATTTTGAGGTTTATTCATTATGTTGTATTTAAAGATTATGGTTTGTAAAGTGTAATATTTCACTTGGAAGAAGTAATATGTACATGAATACTTGATATAATATGGAAGCATGTAATATGATGAAAGGGCAATAGGCCTATTTTAGGATTATGATTATGTGTATGTTTAGAAAATGCATGCAAATGGACCTTGATGGTTGAAATGTGTTAAGTATTAACAAAGTAAGCAATGTGATATAATTTAAGTAATTTAATATAAACCGTGATGGGTTGTAAGAGCCCCAAGGAATTGTTGGTCCTTGTGTGTGGCACCCTATGATTATTAGGTACAATTTGAGGTCTTAGAGCATTTTGCAAATTTGGGGATTGTTGGAAAAACAAAGGAAACTCTGGCGAATTTTCTAGAAATTGGCATAATTTAGGCGAACTTTGAGAGAGCATATCTCCCTTCACAGAGGTCCGATAGGGACGTGCTATACGCTGTTATGAAGCTTCAGATGTCTTCTATCTCATGTTAAAATTTAAGAAAATTCTGGATTGGGCGTCGACCTGTATGAGGCAGAGAACACGGTCTGTTCAGTGGCTACTGCATATTGGGCAGTTCTGGACCGACTTTGGGAAATTTATTCTCGCTTCGTTTCTTGGTCAAATTAGGTGTATGATATACAAATTGAAGGTTGAGGTGTCTAGTTTGTCGTATAAAAATTTGAGAGCAATTGGATGAGTGGCTTTTCTTCAATAATTGTTTTAGTGAAGGATGTTTGGAGCTGGTTTGAGGTTGGCTAGCAGAATTGCTTGTCCAACTTCAAACGGCGATATCCGGAGAAAACGAGAACTTTATGACTCGTGTGATAGCTTCCTAGAAAGTAATTGAGTCTAGAATAACATACTAAAAGATGGGAGACTTGTTATATGCGTTTTGTCCGCAGAAAATTAAAGACCGAACCATGTTCGGATAGGTAGAAAACGTAAAAGTGAGATTTTGGCTAAGTGAGTTTAAGGGAACCCCTTAGTGACTTGAGACCGATCACAACTTTTATTTATTACGTTTGTTATTATTTTATTTTAAATGCTCGCGTAATAAACGAAAAAAGTTTACTCGTATTTTTATAAATGAGTTGTTGTGATTGTAACTGCGCTTAATATCATAATTAATGTTAACTATACCGGTGTACAACGGGCTGTTACAGGGAAGATTTTAGAAGGTAAAAGATAGAAAAGGGAGAATATTAATTTCATTGATTGGTTAATTCATTTGTAGATATGGGGCTCTTACATAGAAGAGCATAACTAGAAAATAGAAAAAAAAAGAAAGATATAGAATATCTCAATTAAAAATAAAATAAAATACTTATATCTCTAATACTCTCCCTCGAGATGGAGGGTGAATAGCATGAACACTCCATCTTGGGAAGAAAGAAAACTAAAAGCTTCACAGAACATCAACCAGAGAAATCGGTAGCACAACAAATCAACTAGAATGATCATCAGTCTGAAGAGCTGGTAACGGGACAGTGCTGGAATGGACATCAGCAAAAGAAGGGCTGAGATGAACATCAGCCTGAACATCAGTGTTGCAACTAATATATAAGCCAACAAAGCCAATGTAACTTGGATAATCCGCGGACCAAACAATAACCGAGATAAATGCTCCCCCTGAATTAGAGACCAAAATAAATCCAAACAATAGAAAAACCAAAAACAAGCCAAAACATACTTGAATAACGCCACAAACATACAGGGGAATAAAATCAAAGTGGCTAAATACAAGCCATAAAAATCAAAATCAAAAGATAGAACCACTAATCCAAAAAAAACTCCAATGCAGAGGCACTGGTGAGAGGCAGAGGCGAATGAATATGTAAAAGAGATGAAAATGCTATAGGGACTAAAGAAGATAGATATGGAAAAGGAAGATGACCTAAATTTGGGTATATATATATGGAAAGAAGCCAAGGAATTAGTTCAGGCCACTATAATACGACATAGGAACACAATGGAGCCAAACCGAATCGAGAAACGGTAATTAAATGACCTAAAAGTTGTGAAGATATGGCCAAACAACGATAGAGCACCAATAGTGAATAACACCTAGGGTCTAGTTAAAAACAAGCACGAAAGCAGCAATCATGCCAACAACCAGCCCAAAATTCCGTTAGCAACATTAGAAGAACCAAAATAAGAAATTTGAACTGATGTAAAGATGGATAAAGAAGAAGAAATAGAGAGATAGGGTGAGAAAAAAGAAGAAGAGAAGAATCTAGAAACAAAAAATAAAATAAAATCCCAAAAAGGTGAAATCAGAGAGAAACTGAAAAACTGAGAAGGAGAACAAACACTGATCGGGAAGGGGAAAAAAGGTGAGTCGCAAATCTGGAAAATATTTTAGGTAGACCAAACAACCACCATCAAAGATAGAGAACAACCGCAAAAATTGGCGCGATAAAGCACCGGAGAAGAAGGAACAAGACTGTGGGACGAGAAGTCGGAGACACATCGGCGATAGACATGAACTCCTAAAAAAAGAGTGAAGGAGGGGAAGGAGAACACGGATTGAGATTCGATCTGGAAGAAAAAGACTGATAAAACTCCAGAATACAGATCTGGAAGAAAAACATGCCCGGAAAAGGAGAGGAAGATTGATGAAGACAAAACAAAAGAAAACAAAAATATTATGAGTGCAGCGGAATATCCATTCGTGGAGGATGAAAAATTGCTCTTGATACCATGTTAGAAGGTAAAAAAGAGAAAAAAGAGAATATTAATTTCATTGATTGGTTAATTCACTTGTACATATGGGGCTCTTATATAGAAGAGCATAACTAGTAAATAGAAAGACAAATAGAAAGATCTAGAATATCTTAAATAAAAATAAAATAAAGTATTTATATCTCTAACGAAGATCTTAACTACGAAGTATAGAATAGGTCAAAATTTGAGATATGGGATAATCACCGAGCCATATGATTCAAAATTATGGCATGACATAGGAAAGTGTTGGAACCGATTTCTAGCGGGGTTAAGATGGGAGATTGGGAATGGAGAAGATATTAGAATCTGGCTAGACAACTGGATGAGGTTGGAAAAGCCTCGTAGTGAATTTACAGAATCCCTGATTTCGCTGGAAGAGATTCATTCAACTATAGCGGAATGTGTCATACAGGGTGCTTGGAATGTTGATTGTATACAAAGATTTTGAGTAACGACTGGGTAATGAAGGTGACGAGTAACCCGTTGTGGTTGGAAGAAAGTGAAGCGGACAGGAAAGTATTGATTAATAATCATGCATCATCATCTTTAGTTAAAGTTACGTATAGAAACATAATGAAATTTCTAGAAACCCAACTTAATACAATATGGAAGAATGTGTGGGGTTGGAAAGGCACAAAGCGGATTAAAACGATGATATGGTTGTGTATAATAGGTAAACTACCAATTCATTGCGATACTAGCAAATGGGGTACAAGCCCAAGTGTGCGTCAGAGTTGTTCCTATTATGAAGAAAATATTCTTCATGTTCTGCGAGATAGTAAGCACGCTCAAGGAATATGGCACGATTGGTTTAGAGGTCGTATGCCTCACACCTTTTATAATATGGGATTTAATGACTGGCTTAAGAAAAATGTGAAAGGTGAGTGGGGCTTTAATTGAGATTCATATTGGAGAGATATATTCTTCCCAACTTGCTCGTTTCATATTGGAGAATACTTCTCCCAAAGGCTCACTTTGATGCATATCAATAATATAATACAACATTTAAAACGGGATAAAGCAAGGGATTTAGTGAAATAGGGAAGCATAGGGAAACAAAATATGACGAAGCTGGAATGGTCAATGCCAAAGCCATGCAACGTCCGGCCTATTGGCCTCGGCATATAGCCTACGGGTTCCAATCCAAGGAAGTGTTCCCAGAACATCAACCAAGGCACCCTCCATCCATATACACCCGACACTTCCTAGTGTGCTCCTCTACGGATAACACACCACGACCCCAGGTCAACTGAAACTCCCTCATGGAGACTTATCCAGTGGAAGTCCGTAACGCCTGAAGGCAACTGTCTACTGGCCAGAGACTCGGTACATCCTATGTACCACTATACATACAATATGCATGATCATGTTATACTACATTATTCACATACACCTCCAACCACTACCCTCAACGGGCATGGTGGAGCACACACGGGGATCAAACCCCAGTACCAAGGGATTACCTGAATAAACTCCTTACCGCTCCAATTCAATACGTCCCCGAGCTTGATACAAATAGAAATGCCTACGCATACAACATTCCCAATTCAATTTCCATTCACCAATGCATATACATTATTATCAGGGAATTCATGCATCAAGTCATAATCACTTACCAAAATCCCTTTGGTCAAGGACCAAAGGCAACCCACCAAGCTCACAGTTCCGAGTTCACTTCCGCGGGAGGCAATCTACAATGATCACGCAAGGATCATCAATACAGGGTGAAATCAACAGGATTCCAAAACACCAACAATCCCCCTTCCCAACACATAGGTTCGGCCAACATAGGCCATTTTTACAAAATATTTTTCTAAATTTTCTTTTAATTTTTCTTTAGCATCCTAAGGCTACCACAACACCATTTTAGGTCCCACTTTTCATCCTACACCATCACAACATCATTTTTCCAATTATTTCCTTCTAGGTCCAATGTACACTCGCACACACTCCAAGTATTTTTCCTTTAATTTCCATGCATAAACTCATCACACAACACCTCTAGATACCATTTAACAATACAACACATCAATTGCATGATTTTTGCATTATCCAACCTCAAAAACCCTCAAATGGCCGAATGTATCATGCTCCCCAACCAAGGGTTATTCAATCCAATTCAACATTTCCACACATCATATAATCCTACTATTAACTCATACAAACACTCAACAACTCAATTACACAATCCTACAACCAATCAAATTCACAAAATCATGAACCACAACCAAAATTTACTAAGTTAAAATCCCAATTACATCAATAATTTTTATTACATCAATCACTCTACAACATCATTCTAAGCCACAATTGTCTTATACACAATTTCTATTTGAGCTCTCTAGCTACATCAATCATATAATTTAGCTCTAGGTCACAAATTTTAAAACTCATGATTCAACCAATGGAAAGTGTTAAAACTTACTGAAAAGCTTAGTCTAGGACTCCTCCATAGCATACTGAAGCATTGGAGGATTTAAACCACTCCAAGAACACAAATCTCTTCACTTTTTCGTGGCTGATTTTGCCTTTTTTCTCACAAATGAGTGAGTTTCTAGGCTTGTGGATGGTATGGTTATGTCCGGATGGTTGTTTACTTGAAGTTTGATGACAAATTTTGTTGAATTCGGTGGCTAAATCATCAAGAACCAACCAAGCTTCCTTCCCCCCTTTACTTTGATGAACTCCACGGTTTTTAGAGAGAGAAGAGAGGTTTGGCGTGATGATGAATAGTGACTAGTCCATGTGGCTAAGTCCACTTACGTGAGGTGGACCCCACCGCCACCTCACGCGATTTCAAACTAATTCAAATCTCCCTCCTATTTCACTAAACGTCCATAATTTCATAACCTATTTAGAAACTCTAATTTTTAACATGAGTAAATACCCAAATTGGACCCTGACAAAAAACTCGGTACCTAATTTAGTCCCTAACAAAAATAAATTCATTGGATAGTCCCCAACAAAGACAAACAAAACCCACGTTAGTCCTTCTGTTAGTCCAAAATTGACGGCGTCACTGACTGTGCTGAGCTGTAACGTTAAGGGACATGCTGAACGCCACGTTGGACCATGAACGACGTCGTCTGAAGCTCCACAATCCACGTTGCTCAGAATCCTTTGAAGAAACCTAATTGAACGTTGTCCTTCCCTCTGAATTTCGTCAAAGGAACACCGTCGTATGGTTTAGGGTTCTTCGTAAACCAGAGAGAAAGGGATTGAATCGAAGATTGAAGGTTTGAACTTGGGGATTACTGATTTAGGGTTTATTGATTTAGGGTTTACATGTAAGGGACCTGCTGCTCCTTCAAGGTCAAAGCAAAAACCAGATAGTGTTGAAAATTCAATCAAGGACAATTGAAGAAATAGTCATGAGTCAAGGATGCCTTGTACCTGAGACAAGCAGCCAGCATGCAACAACTGAGGCTCAACCAAGTTCAAGAGCATAAAGAGGCAGCAGCCCACCTCCATGCAATCCTACTGAGGTTGTGACCAATGAGACAGTTACTGCAACAAGTAGTGGCACCACGGCCAGATTCATGAGCTTCAAGTCACCAAGACCAGCCCCACAGAATTGATTGGAATCCATTCAGATTCACTAACATTAGGCCATTTTTTGGATGCCTCAGATATAGGAATTGATTGGAATTGCAATTAGTGTATTTTTTTGGAAATACTTCGGTATTGGCCTTGTGCAAATATATCATTAGGCCATTTTTTGTATGCCTCTGGTCATGACCATAGTTAGTAGGAACATTATGCTTTACTGTCATGACTGTATTCAATGCTGTAATTTTTAAATGTTGGTCCAAACCATCTATCTGTTGATACACTTTCTGGTTTTTGTCAACAATGGTATGTTTGTTCTGTTTGTTGTGTCCATTTAAGGGTCATGTGTTGCTTAACTGCACTTATCATCCATCTGTTTTTTAAGTTCCCTTATAAGTCCTCAACATTTTTTATCGAGGACCTTTTTAGTCCTTGGTTTTTAACAAAGGGGACCAGTATGGTCCCTAACAATTTTATCAGGGTCCTTTTTAGTCCCTGCTAAAGTTCTGTTAACACCAGTGCCACCATTTGCTATTAACACACCAGCAATGTCATTTCCCCTTGTACATGCTGATATTAGTCATGCCTAAAACAATTAACTTTTGCATAATTCACACCATCACATTCTTAGTTTAGTGTTTATACATAGTTTCCATTCCTTTTTTATCTCCATCGAGTTTATACAACATTTTGTGCCAATAAACGTAACTTCAAATACATAAGCCATGCTACATACATTGCATGAACAACAATTCATTACACCAGTTAATCTCAACAGAACCACATTTTTTATTTCACTCCAATCTATTTGCAAGATATATACATACTAGAAACACAACAATAATGGATCCAGCAAACACCCTAGCACACCTAGACACATGCTTAATTTCTTTCTCCACCCTTTCAAACTCTGTTGCATCTTCATTGATAGTTTATCAATCTTTATATGGTGCTCATTAATCTTCTTTTTGTGGTCATTCACCTCCAGTTGCAGTTCATCATTGAGCTTCATGTCCACAAAGTTCAACTTGAATTTCATTTCAGCTACATTCAACTCCAGGTTATTAATTCTCCAATCTTCCAGCTCCATGGTATCGGATGTAGCATCATCCAGCCATGTAAAAAAGTTGCAGTATAGCTTCTTTTTCTAACACCAAATTAAACCAAATTGTTAATAACATTCAAATTAGACAGTTAACGCATGCAAAAAATACCTCACCTTGAAATTGGGGCACCCAAAAATGCTCTTTTTGGGTTTCTAATGGTTTTGGAGGTGTAAACAACATTGTCCCTCCCACATTTACACAATGGAGCAGCTCTCCTTCTTTCACTTCTGGACCTAAATGAATTACAAGGGCTTGAGCTCCCTCTCCTAAAAGAAATATTCATCTCCTAAACACCAAATTGAGGATAAACCCTAAATCAGTAAACCCTAAATCAGTAATCCCCAAATTCAAACCTTCAATCTTCGATTCAATCCCCTTCTCTCTAGTTTAAGAAGAACCCTAAACCATACGATGACGTTCCTTTGAAGAAATTGAGAGGGAAGGACAACGTTCAATTGGGTCACTTGTACGGAACGTTGAGCCTCACACCAAACCAAAGGTATTTCTTCCACCGGTGCCCTTCGATTGTTGAAGAACTTTGCAATCCAAACGCAGGCGAATGTTTACAGAACGATCGTCTTCTTTCTCAACAATAGAACGTCGAAGTTTCAGGAGACGAAAATGGTAAAGTGACCAATGGTTAGATGAGGGGCAATTTTGGGTTTAAACAAAGGTGATTCTGAGCAACGTGGATCCCCTCTCACCAGACGACGTCGTTCACGGTCCAACGTGGCGTTCAGCATGTCCCTTAACATTACACCTCAGCACCGTCAGTGACACCGTCAATTTTGAACTAACATAAGGACTAACGTGGGTCCTGTTTGTCTTTGTTAGGGACTGTCCAACGAATTTATTTTTGTTAGGGACTAATTTGGGTACCGAATTTTTTGTCAGGGACCAATTTGGGTATTTACACTTTTAACATTAACCATTGTCCTTTAATTTCCCTTGATCAGATGAATCCGGAATTTTCGGTTGTTCGGAGAAATTGCAGTGTTAAGCTGTTATGCGCGCCGCAGGCACGCTTCCCTAAACATACTAATTTTCATCAATTTTTGCCAGAAATCATATTTCCTAGTCCTATATACCATTTGTAACTTATATCCAAACCTAGAGATCGAAATTCAACCGACGCGCTTTACAGTGCAACTGTACCGTGATATTTTTACCCGGAAAAACACTATTCACCAAATTTTTAGAAACTTGACTAACCACTCAATTTTTCGTTCTGAATCCATTTCCAGAGTTAGCTTTCCCATTTGAGGCTTCCTACTCAATTTTTCTTTCCTAGAGTTACGTGTTTAGCTAATTACTATTTTACCTTTCCTTTGTATTTTGACCTTAGTTTCAGGATTTTCGCTAATCCTACCCTTTAATCCACATTTAATATATTAATATATGTTTTAGAATTTTGAGGTGTTATATTCACCCCTCTTTTTTGAAATTTTGTACATAAAATTAGCATTGTATCGGTCCACTAACTCGGGATATAGACGGGAATCTCGTCCTTCCGCTCCCAAGTAGCCTCCTCAGGTGTGCGTCCTTACCATTTTACTTTCGTCACAGGCATAATCTCATTTTTCTGGTATCCTTCGTTCCCCAATCTATAACACCTCGAATTTCGTAAATGCATAATTATGTATGAAAATGTGGATTAAGGGGAAGGATTAGTGAAAATCCTGAATTAGGGGTCAAAATGCATAAGAAGGGTAAAATGGTAATTTACTAAACACGTAACCCGAGACAAGAAAAATTGAGTAGGAGGTCTCAAATGGTAAAAATAATGCCGGAAACGGATTCAGAACGAAAAATTGAGTGGATAGTCAAGTTTCAGAAAATTTGTTGAATAGTGATTTTTCCGGTGTAAAATACTGCGATATAATTGTACCGATAAATGAAAAATTATGATCAGTATTTTTAGGAAGTAAAAATATGACGTGAACGAGAAAAATACATAGGTTATGAATTTGTGGATTAAAATGGATGATTTAAGAAAGTTAAATGACGTGTGGGATCCACTTTAAGTGGCGTAAGTGACTTAAGGTCACAAAATCTGATTTCCTCTCATTCCTCTCTCCTCCCTTCTCTTCTTCCCCGTCGTGCACTTCCATTGGAGAGGCTTAGGGTTGGTTTGAATTTCTAACTTTTTTTCTAGACACTTTTGAGAGAAACTTCCAACTACAAAGTTGTTCCCCACACTCTTGTGAGTGATTTTCATGTAGAGTGCACCTTGTGGGGATCATTGAGCTAGGAGAAAAAGGCATAACTCAGCCACAGAAATTTGGTGA
This sequence comes from Gastrolobium bilobum, assembly GCF_033153095.1. NCBI lineage: Eukaryota > Viridiplantae > Streptophyta > Magnoliopsida > Fabales > Fabaceae > Gastrolobium > Gastrolobium bilobum. The sequence continues at coordinate 54,086 of NW_026899297.1, forward strand.
TTTTGAGGAATTTTTGGGACTTTTTGTGTTGAACCATTGGTTGGAGCTCATTCCCTTGGACCATTGGAGGCTATTGGTGGTAAGTTTTCACATTATCATTGAGTTTTTCATGAGATCATAAAATGGTGAGGGTTTTGGTTATGTGATTATGAGTTATGATAGTTAGGGGCTTTTAATGATGTTGCTCCTTTGGAATTAAATGCTTAGAATGATAAAGATGATGATTGATGCAATAAAATTTATGGTGATTTGTAAAGTTGTAACTTAGTGAAATTTTGAGTTGAATTTCATTACTTTGTGAAATGGCATGATGATATGATTGTATAATTGAGTGGTGGAGTAATTGAATGAGTGAATTATAAGATTGCATCATGTGTAGAAGTGTTGGAATGGATTGAAAATCTTTTGGGACCCTAGCATGAAGAATTCGACCTATTGAGGTCATAAATGGTTTGGTGATGTGAAAATGGTATAACTGATGTCATATGACTCTGGATGGTATTAATATGGATGGTAGGTTGGTGTGATGTTGTGGAATGGAAGGAGGAGGTTGGTATATATGTGTATGTGCAGAAATTGACCTATAGGAATGATTAAGGAAAATAAATGTAAAATTGCCCTTTGGCCTAAGTGAATAGGTTTGGGCATTGTATTTTGAAAGTGAATGATTGCCTTAAAATTGTATTGATGATCATGTGTTTGATCATTATAGGCTTCCTATCACGTCTCAATGGAGGAGAATTAAGCTTGGAGCTTACGTGTGGAGCATTGCGTACGGAGTTGAGGTAAACCTTTGGAACTTGGGTTTAAATTCCTTGTGTGCTCCACCACACCTAGTGGAAGGTTGTGGTTGGATTTTATGCTTATGGACATGGTGTGAATATGTATGTTCATGCATTATTGCTTGATTGTGTGACATGCTTGGAGCATGTTGTGTGTGAAATTTTGTGGTCTCTGGCCAGTAGATATGTGTGGTTTGGACTTCCGCTGGAGATATCCTTTGGGGATTCCGGTCGGGTTTTGCCGTGGGGCCGACTCTGGGAGCGGTACCAGGATGATCCAAACGTGGGACTTCTGCTGGATAAGGCTCATGAGGAGTTCCAGTTGGGTTTTGCCATGGGATCGTCTCATCCATGGGAGAGGCACCAGGAAGCTTCCAGGGAGTTATATGATGGGGTCCTCGACCGAAATCCTTATATGGATGTTCTTGGATTTGTGCCCAGTTGTTGTGATTTTGTATATTATGCATATTACATGATGTTATTGTTGCATATTGAGTGAGCCATGGGGTGGAGTGAGCCTCCAGTACCCTTGGTTTACTGAGATATATTTGCATATCTCACCCCGCGTTTGGGGACATCATTTCAGGCTATAGCGAGCATGGAGGAGCTTCGGGCAAGAGGCCCGCTTAGTGGTTGTGTTAAGATCATGATGTGCATATAGAGAGCATGACATTTTGGGAGGACCATATTTGATGCACATAGTATAGTGTTTAATATTTTAGACTTAGGTTATGAACATATTGCATGTTATATTGTCATGCTTTTGGGTGTTCATAACTATATGCTAAGTCTTTGTAAATCATGTATATTTTATGCCTCTTGTTTATATTTGTATTTTGAGTGAGCATGGGACTTGTCCATGGCCACCTATGTTGTATTTGAGGCATTGGAAGACTTGTGATGTAAAATGGGCCATTTGAGGTTTAAATGGCAATGGAATTGTGAACTATTGTAAATGATGCATTGATTAATGAATATGCATGATGGAAGGGCCTAGAGTCTACATTAGTACTTTTGTAAGATGTATGTCGAGTATTAAAGTGTTAGGGATAGAAAACATGATCCATTTTGCAAAGGAAAAGCTGTCATTTGTCATTTTCACAGTGTGGTCATCGATTACTTTTCCTTGGTAATCGATTACCTGAAACAAGAGACGCAAAAATTAGGCCATTGTGATCAAGGTAATCGATTACCTTGGCATAGGTAATCGGTTACCTAGTTCAGTAATCGATTACCTATGTCAAGGTAATCGATTTCCCTAAACAGGGGAGCCCAAAATTGGCTACTGCCTCATTCTGGAACCTTTGGTAATCGATTACCTCAAGCATGGTAATCGATTACCACTGTGTAAAATTTTGAAAATGTGTATTCTAAAATCTAAAATAAATGGTATTGCATGGAGAGATTATAATTAGTATGTTTTATGCTTCCGTGAGTCTTGCATTTACAATTATGGTGTTGTTTTAATTATTTATGGAAATGGTTAATGTTAAATAACAAGGAATTCAAAAAGGAAAAAGGTTTACCCGTAATTTAATTAACTCAATGACTATGATTGTAACTGCGTTTAATACCATATGCAATGATAACATTTCCGGTACGTAACAGGCTGTTACACAATCCTTCACAAACACTTGCCAATTCCGGTGATATGACTCTTTAACTCACTATATTTTAAAATTTTCATAGGCCACGTTGCACTTTCACTAATTTTATAGGTAATAATATAGCTATATAATAAATTTGTCTGTCTAACCTCATTTCATTTTCATCTTAATCTATTTTTCTGACTCAAGGTCATACACAACAACATCATACAGTTTCCAAGTATATTTATTGGTCATTTCTTGAACATTTTAACTCCCTTTTCTTTAGTAGTTCAATTCTTTCGCTGTCAATATTGTTTTAACAATACCCCAATATACCAATCATTTCCACTAATGATACTAATCTTACAATTTCGATGATGCCTTAGCTTTCCCACAAGCATATATCTTCTAGTTTCAACGGTACTCTACGGTACCCAATAATCTCACTCACAGTGAATTCCACATTTATATACTTTACTTAACTTCCTTACCTCTCTCCACATCTTCTTAGATAATCACCACTATATTTTCTCTTAAGGACACAGGCTAACAACCCTCATCATAGTTTATATTTAATGTTAGTCACTTCAAGGTCTTCATCCATAAATCCATTCATGAATCTTTCCATCTACAACTTCATATCTATAACTCACACCCATTGTTCATCTATTTATCAACTTAGCCATCTTAACTCTATCAACTCTAAACACCAAAATCCGTCAATGACCTCTGCATCAAAGCCTTATGCCTAATATTTTCACCAACTAACCATTTTTACTTATCACTCAATGCCAGTATCGTAAATTCAACATATGTTTCACTCATTTATACCTCAATTTCATAATCATCGTCATTTAATCATGGATGTCCATCTCAATATACTATATCGTAATTATCACATGTAAGTCTCATCATACTGTTAATTTCCAAACATAATCATTCTATCACATGGAATTAATTTCATCCTTAAACCAATTTCTAAATTTTCATCAATATAATGTATCTCCAAAGGATATATTTCTCCCACCACGCACGTACCACATATCGTACACTGAGTCACTCCACCGAGCTATCAACATTTCTTAAATCAACACAATTTAAGTTACCAGTCATTATTAGTCATCATCACTTGACCCCATCACGACTAACTTCTTATTTAAGGCCATCAGGTCACCATCTTAACTCCACATTACTTCATCACTAGTCCTTCTAGCATAACATTTACTCAATCTATCATTATTACCAAGTTGCTATCATTTCCCATAGGGCAAGAATCCCCAATAATCCATGTCACCACACTTGGTGCACACATACCACCGAGTGCTCCGAAATCACACCTCAAAATACCTTCTCATGACACCTCACATATTATATCTCATTTGATATATTACTGTTCACTTAAAATACCTGGTATCACATCTTGCGTTCTTTACACGGCACAATCCCCATTGTGCAGTAACATAAGGCATCTCATCTGTACTAGCAGTCACACCAATGCAGGATACTTCCTTGTATCCAAGTCCTTATAGAAGATAATAATAGTCTCCGAGAACATAATCCGCACAGAGATAACAAGAGTCTCCGGGAACATAATCCGCACGGAGATAGCCATACACTTCGGGCACATAAGCCGCATAGAGATATCCATACTCTCCGGGTACATAAGCCACACAGAGATAGTAATATCAAGTCATATAATGTGCACCCAGTACACAGGGGAATTCATATTTATAACATATCCGTATATAACGACAAAATGTGTACCCAGTACACTCCAGATCACACATGGACCCAGTCCATTTGGTGTCTGTATCATATCCGTATATAATGGAAAAATGTGTTTGGTATGTTCATATGTGGCTACCCCCAATAATAATAGTAGTAGTGGTATAATATAACATATTACATATAGGTCAATTCATTATAACTTCCTCGTTTAATTCTTCCCACCGATAGTTTACTTTCATTTTGGTTAATCCTCTGACCTGGTTTATAACATTGTCACTATTCCAAGAATTCATATTCTCCTCATAATTTTGTACATATTTCCTAACTCTTAGTAGTTCCTTCTATCATGTTACAGTTCAAATCCATTGTCCATTATCTCTTGCTCGTTACTCCCCTTAGTGGTTGTAGAATATCCATTACGTTTAAAATATCATCACTCTGTTTATCAATTTTTCAATATGTTATGAGGAATGCCATCATTTACTGGTTCCCGCGACCCGCAAACTGAGGTCATCCAATGAGTTCCACTTCAAACAATGTCCACCTGGGGCTTCCAAGAGTCATACATCTTAGGATCCAATCCCCAAAAGGAAGCCCAGAACAATTTCACAGTCACGACATCTGCGTACCGGCACTCAGGTCAACTCGAGGTATATATATATACTGGCACTTAACCCATCACAGGATCATTGTCCATTTATCCTTTCAAGATGTAGACTAACAATCAGTCCATTAAGTATAATCAACCTATCCTTTACGGATATCCTTTGTCATTTAAGTTTATCCAATGGCATATAAGCCTATTCAATGGCTTGTAGGCCTAGTATGTTCCTAGACATAAGATTTAATGTGTACTTCTAAGAGTATCCTTTAACTATAGTTCTACTCTTTGTTCAACACTACCTGACAATTCACACCGTGTATTGCTCCAGGGAAAGTCCTGTCCCCACTACTATGAGACCATATCTATATGTATATTTACTATATCACATCATATTATTTTCTCCAAAATTTATATCAATTATCATATTATTTCACAAGCACACTACTTTTAGTAGTATATATATACACCACTGGATCCTAATTCCTTATACAATTCTCATTACTATTTCACGTAAGATTATACCATTCAACCATCCTATCCATTTACCAATGGCAAGTCTGCCAATTAGAATCGACATCCATTAACTACAATAGTGCCTTCATTGTACATTTATCTTGTGTCATCCATGGCGATTCTCTCAACTTCTTCCTTATGCACATAATACATAATCAATTCATCTCACCTATATTTAATCAATACTATATCTTTATGGATTTAAATTCCCTATTTCAATATATCTCAAATTAACACATCACCAGTATAATCATTCCAAACAAGCACATCCCTCAGGTTCAGATTTCAAATATTCCATTTATTTCCCTCCATTAATTACCTCAATTTATTCAAATTTATGCCCTCTATCAGGGACTTATAACTTATAATCAAATATCAAATTATTTAGGCTCATACCTAAGCTTACATGTTCACATTCTTTCAATAATTCATCAGGCTCTAAGTCACTCATCATAATAAAGTCAAATCACTAAGTTCACCTGTACATAATTGTTTTAACTAACTCCACACATATAGGGAAAGTTTACCAACATTATCTCCATGATACTAACTCATCTCAATTATCTTTACTAACCATATAATCAAAAAATTCACCTATAATATCACTCTACATAAAAGGGTTAGACACAACATGCAATTTATTCTCATTAAATCCTCAGCTATATCTAATTTACTTACAACCATCTCTGTCTGTGGAGCAGTTAGCACTGCAGTCACAGCATCAGGATAAGGACTTGCATTAGGCTCTCCAGGGTTGCCACGCAGGCTTCTTATGATGACCACACATATAACACAAAGGAATGTGTTGATCAGACTCACACTAAGGAATCATATATGCAATAATCAATAAGAATCTACATACAACTATACAACACTTAACACAATCATACAACAATTAGAGTTCCCTAGTAAACTGCTCTAATATCATAAAATATAACAGCCCGTTGAACACCGGTATTGTTAACATTAATTATAATATTTAGCGCAGTTACAATCATAGTAATTCATTTATAAAAATGCGAGTAAACTTTTTCCTTTTTATCACGCGAGTATTTAAAACAATAATAAAGCGTAATAAATAAAAGTTGTGACCGTAAATGATAAATCTTTGCGGAATAAAAATCTAAAATGTCTAAATATCAAAAAACACTTCTCTCAAGTCACTAAGGGGTTCCCATAAACCCACTTAGCTAAAATCTCACTCTTACGTTTTCTACCTATCCGAACATGGTTCAGTATTTTAATTACTACGAAAAAACCGTATGCCGTAAACCACTAATATTTTAATTTGTTATTCTAAACTTAATTACCTTTCTAAAAAGCTATCACACGAGTCATAAAGTTCTCGTTTGCTCCGGATATCACCGTTAGAAGTTGGACAAGCAAATCTGCCAGCCAACCTCAAACAGGGCTCCAAATAGCCCTCACTCCATCAACTATTCTGGAAAATACACTACACTAGTTGCTCGAAAATTTTAATACAGAAAACTAGACACCTCAAGCTTCAATTTGACATATCATGCACCTAATTTGACCAAGAAACGAAGCGGGAATAAATTTCACAAAAATGGCGAGAGACAGCCCCATGTGCAGGGGCGTTCTGAACAGTCCATGTTCTCTGGCTCCTATAGGGAAGCGCACACCTCTTATGGATCTCAAATTTTGACACAAGGTATTTGACATCTCAAGCTTTAAAAAGGTGTATGTAACGTCCCTATTGGACTTTTGTGGAGAGAGATATCCTCTCCCAAAGTTCACCCATATTCTGCCAATTTTTCAAAAATTTCGTCAGAGTTTCCTTTGTTTTTCCAATAAATTCCACTTTTGTAAAAGTGCTTAACTAGTCTCAAATGTACCTAATAGACATGGGTGGCACTCCAGGACCGGCAATGCCTTGGTGCTCTTACAACCCTTCACAATTTATATCGTTTGGCTTACTTTACAGTTCAACAATTTCATTATAAAACCTTAAATCATTTCAATCACATTGATTCCTCTGCATGCATTCTTCTTGACATAAAACACAAATCATATCCTAGAATAGGTCTATTGCCCTTTCATCATATACATGCATCAATATTACATAGAGTCTCCGTAATACAAATTACATCTTCTTTGCAAATATTACAACAATTCTCCAAATATACATAATGAACCATAAAAATAAATCATGATAAATCAATGGCTAAACTTAGACAAAAAGTGACATGAACAAAAATGACAGATAAAAATCCTAGCTCACATGCAATGTTCGTGTCATAAGTCTAGCCTAGGCTCAATGGCCACAAAATGCAAAGTAATCCTATGTCCAAGCTCATCCCACGGGCCTTTTTCCCGTTGCTCCAGCACCACTGCCACTACCTGAAATAAAGTCCCCGAGACGGGGTGAGATATACGAATATATCTCAGTAACCCAGAGGTTCTAGAGAATACTCCGCCCAATGGCTCACTTCGATGCATATCAATAATATAATACAACATTTAAAACGGGATAAAGCAAGGGATTTAGTGAAATAGGGAAGCATAGGGGGAAAAAATATGACGAAACTGGAATGGTCAATGCCAAAGCCACACAATGTCCGGCCTATTGGCCTCGGAATTAAGCCTACGGGTTCCAATCCAAGGAAATGTTCCCAGAACATCAACCAAGGCACCCTCTATCCATATACACCTGAAACTTCCTAGTGTGCTCCTCTACGGATAACACACCACGACCCCAGGTCAACTGGAACTCCCTCATGGAGACCTATCCAGTGGAAGTCCGTAACGCCCGGAAGGCAACTGTCTACTGGCCAGAGACTTGGTACATCCTATGTACCACTATTCATACAATATGCATGATCATGTTACATTACATTATTCACATACACCTCCAACCACTACCCTCAACGGGCATGGTGGAGAACACACTGGGATCAAACTCCAGTACCAAGGGATTACCTGAATAATCTCTTTCTTACCGCTCCAATTCAATAGGTCCCCGAGCTTGATACAAATAGAAATGCCTACATATAGGACATTCCCAATTCAATTTCCATTCACCAATGCATATACATTATTATCAGGGAATTCATGCATCAAGTCATAATCACTTACCAAAATCCCTTTGGTCAAGGACCAAAGGCAACCCACCAAGCTCACGGTTCCGAGTTCACTTCCGCGGGAGGCAACCTACAATGATCACGCAAGGATCATCAATACAGGGTGAAATCAGCAGGATTCCAAAACACCAACAATCCCCCTTCCCAACACATAGGTTCGGCCAACATAGGCCATTTTTCAAAATATTTTCCTAAATTTTCTTTTAATTTTTCTTTAGCATCCTAAAACTACCACAACACCATTTTAGGTCCCACTTTCCATCCTACATCATTTTTCCAATTATTTCCTTCTAGGTCCAATGTACGCTCTCACACACTCCAAGTATTTTTCCTTTAATTTTCCATGCATAAACTCATCACACAACACCTCTAGATACCATTTAATAACAACACATCAATTGCATGATTTTTGCATTATCCAACCTCAAATACCCTCAAATGGCCGAATGTATTATGCTCCCCAACCAAGGTTATTCAATCCAATTCAACATTTCCACACATCATACAATCTTACTATTAACTCATACAAACACTCAATTACACAATCCTACAACCAATCAAATTCACAAAGTCATGAACCATAACCAAAATTTGCCAAGTTAAAATCCCAATTTCATCAATAATTTTTATCACATCAATCACTCTAAAACATCATTCTAAGCCACAATTGTCTAAGACACAATTTCCATTTGAGCTCTCTAACTACACCAATCATACAATTTAGCTCTAGGTCACAAATTTTAAAACTCATGATTCAATAAATGGAAAGTGTTAAAACTTACTCAAAAGCTTGGTCTAGGACTCTTCCATAACATACTGAAGCATTGGAGGATTTAAACCACTCCAAGAACACAAATCTCTTCACTTTTTGTGGTTGATTTTGCCTCTTTTCTCCCAAATAAGCGAGTTTCTAGGCTTGTGGATGGTACTGTTGTGTCCGGATGGTCGTTTACTTGAAGTTTGATGACAAATTTTGTTGAATTTGGTGGCTAAATCATCAAGAACCAACCAAGCTTCCTTCCCTCCTTTCTTTGATGAACTCCACGGTTTTTAGAGAAAGAAGAGAGGTTTAGCGTGATGATGAATAGTGACTGGTCCATGTGGCTAAGTCCACTTAAGTGAGGTGGACCCCACCGCTACCTCACGCGATTTCAAACTAATTCAAATCTCCCGCCTATTTCACTAAACGTCCATAATTTTATAACCTATTTAGAAACTCTAATTTTTAACATTAACCATTATCCTTAAATTTCCCTTGATCAGATGAATCCGGAGTTTTCTGGTCGTTCGGAGAAATTGCAGTTTTAAGCTGTTATGCGCGCTGCGGGCACGCTTCCCCAAACATACTAATTTCCTTCAATTTTTGCCAGAAATCATATTTCCTAGTCCTATATACCATTTTTAACTTATATCCAAACTTAGAGCTCAAAATTCAATCGGCGCGATTTACGGTGCAACTGTACCGCGATATTTTTACGCGAAAAAACACTATTCACCAAATTTTCAGAAACTTGCCCAACCACTCAATTTTTCGTTCTGAATCCATTTCCAGGGTTAGTTTTCCCATTTAAGACCTCCTACTCAATTTTATTTTCCTAGGGTTACGTGTTTAGCTAATTATCGTTTTATCCTTCCTTTGTATTTGACCTTAGTTTCAGGATTTTCGCTAATCCTACCCTTTAATCCACATTTAATATATTAATATATGTTTTAGAATTGCGAGGTGTTATAGTAACCAGAATCAACTAAAAATCAGATAGTTTCCCAGTAATATTTATTCTCAGTAATTCCACCAAAGCTATCCTTTTTACGGAAACGCTCAACTTGTACGACCAAATTATTAAATGGCCTCGTACTGGAATTCTTTATATATATATATATATGTATATATCAGCACTCTTATTACAAATCACAACTCTTTATATCAGTGTATTATATTTATACATCATTCTTTAATTTGTTATCAGATTCATCACAACACATCATTCTTTCTGCTGACAACAAAATCACAATAGTATATTAAGTACCCACAACACATAATTTCAACACAAACATACTCACATCAAAACACAGAATTTCAATCATCAACACAATCAATAAACACATCAACAAAACATATTAAATCAATCAAACCATATCAGATAACACATCAATCAAATATAATAAACACTACCGCATGTTATTTACAAATTCATGTTCAACATCATGCATTAAGTGTAAACATCAAAGCATGCATATTACTTCTATTGACATGTCATTCACAACAATCATATATAATTCACATGTTATCAATGCATCAATCATTTTACATGTTAATCACAATAAATCATATAGTTACACACGAATTCATACATCAAGTATCAATATAATAATTTACAGCAGTTAAATCGATTTACATAAAGTCATATTTGTAAAACATACCAATGATATATAAATATTGATCCTATATGAATGCAATCTACGCTAGGATTAACATTTTTCACAGATATTTCAAACAGAAACCATAATCTACTTGATTACGGCGGAACATTAAGATGGAGAAAGCTCCTAAATCGAGAACTTACCTGATCAGCGTTCCTATTAATAACTTATTGTCCACGTAACCTACATTTTTTACCTCCACTTACTGTATCCCTTTAAACTCTAATATTATTCATAAAAATACAATCGATCATCAATTCAAAACACATATCACTATGCACACAAACAAATGTTGTTCACGTATTAACTTAATTACCCACTTGGTAATTCATCACTCTTTATACTAACAATTCATGCTATACCACACAAGTCTGAGCATAATCTCACACCTTAACATGATATAAATTCAACTTCCATTCTTTTATTATTTTCTTTACATAGCCATATTAACACCTATGTAAATTCAATTACATTTTCCCACATCAAATCCAATTAAACTATGTTCAATCTTCATTCTTCTTGTTAATTGAACATTACCCAACATTCAATTATCAAGTTATATAATTTTAAGTAATTAAACCTATGTTAGCCGAATTTTTCATGTCATTATTCTACATGATTAACCAACTTAACCACTTTACAATTCACATCTATTTACACTACACAATTCTTGAAACACTCTAGTTCAATTACAAAATCATTACTTGACATTTACGCTCTATATTTCTCCAATGACATTTATACAATTTCTATGTCATTAATTTGATTTCTTTTCAATGTAAACCACTTTAAATCTTAATTAATCACACACTAGGCATACTTTAGACAATTAAACATAATCAATTATTAATCCTAGCTATTTAAAGTGTTCACGGTCGAATGGCCTTAATTAGAAATCCATGATTTCATCTCACATTTTCAAATTGATTTCTCTCGAACCAAACATCATTAAATTATCCTTTACTCTTAATTTCATTTTGACATTTCATTAAACACATAGTTTACACAATTAACCCCATTTGGCCTAATTGTATTTTGTCAAAAATACAAGACTTTCGAACTTATTTTATACATTTCCAACATTGTTTAACATAGTTTTAACATACAACTTCAAACCACATCAAACAACATCAAATATTCATGATCTTCACAAACCCTGATCAAACTTTAACACAATAAAATATAAGTTCCAACCATCAAAATTAAGAAGTAATACCTTGAATAGCTTCCTTGAACACCAACCTTTCTTTTCCACTAACCAATTTATAAAAACCCTAACTTTCTCTCTCTAGGTGAATAGTACCAACTCTCTTTGGATGAAGGTTTCTCTCACACAAAACTCTTCAAGAAGAAAAGAAAAGAGGTTTGGGATCACAAGATCAAAAGCTATCACTTTTTTGTAATAGGTTTTCTCCAAAAAGTGCTTAAAATCCAAGAACTCGCAATCTCTCTCTCTCCCTCTTTCTCTCTCTCTCTAGCATATGTCACGGCCATGTGAGGAAGAAGAAGAGAAAAAGCATGCATGGGACTTAGGAGCACAAAGGATGACAGGTTATGTTGTAAAAATATCACCAAAGTTACTTACTTTTACATTTTCCAACTTACACACTAGTTAGTTTCCTATTGGTTGCTTTTCTTCACACTTGCTTTGTCATCTTTCTATACAACATTCTAGAACTCTTCCACATGTATAAACTGTTCAACAATGGCAAAGGTGACTAGGATTGCTTACTTAGCATTTTCTACACTTTAAGACTTTCAAACTTTCCATTCATTGGTCCATTTGTTCAAGACTAGTCAACCTTGATTCTTATTGGTTAGTCAACACTAAACTTTGACCTTTAAGAATATAAATCATACAAGATCACAATTTGTCAATCATACATCAAGAATCATGCAAAGAATTCACAAAGTTATGTTACTAACTTAACAACTTTGCATTCATCTTTGACCTAAACCAATTTTCATTGGTTTATTAATTTTTCCTACTTTGACTTATTTTTACAAATTAATCTAGACATTGTTTGATCACAATGATATCGCTTTGAAGCCATGAAATTAATCATAAAATTTAATTACATAATTAAAATCAATTTTGACTTAACCTTGGTCAATTACCAAAGTAATCCTAACTTTTCACATAAGGACATCTATGTCCCCTCATATACCTTATACTTATTTAAGAGACCTATTAGACTTGTCTGTCAAGAACTATATTTTTAACCTATTTATCATGTCAATTACATGATTTACCATTTACCGTTTCCTTGAATACGTGTTTAAATTCCCACTTAAATACTATTAATTCACTATCATTTATTTGACAGTGAGGGTTGTTATACCTGAAATCAGGTTGCCTCTTATTTCCAGATCATTCTTTTTTTCTTTCAACTGGATTCTTCCTTTGCAGACTTCGTCCTTTGTTTTCTTTCTGTCATTACTTCGACCTTTAGACTCTGAAATCAGGTTGCGACCAGCTTCGCTTCGCCTTCACATTTCTAGCTCTTTCGTCATTTTGATCTCGGCCATCATTCATGATTCGACTTTGATCACCTAGACCTCGGCCACCATTGCTTCTAACTCAGAGCCAGTTGTTCACTTCATTTGCATTTCTAGCCTCGTTCTCGACATTGTTATCGGCTTTTCCACTGTGGTGAACTTCTCTATTTCTTTCTCTTCTTCTATGCTCTTCATCTCGGACTTCGCCTTCAAAGCGCTCCGGGTTCCTCCATTGTAGCAACCGCTTTTCCATCTCTTGCATCTTGCGAGCATCCTCTTGCCTATGTAGTTGATTAGGATTTTTCATTTCTTCCATCTGCCGTAAAATTGTGTTGCGCAATGATGGTATCTGCGTCCGCAGCTGGGGGTTGGTGAGGTGTTGGCTGACCTGGAGCTAGTTGACTTGGAGGATTGGATGTCGGGGTGGAAGCCGTGTCCAAGATGGTGTCGCTGTAGCGTACAACATCATAATCAGATGTAGCGCCATAATTAAGCTCATTGGAAGGTTGATCAACCTCCACCAAAACAGGATTTGCCAGCGGCGGCAGGGGGCTTCTACTTCTGGTATTTACCATATTTGGTCGTGGGAATAGGAATTTAACAAATTTTTCACAGACAACACCAATGTTCTGTTATAGGGATAGAGATGTCTAGTCAAGAGACTAGTAGGTTGATCTTAGATCTATAAGCTATCTCAGATATATATGGATTAATATTCTTAAGTATAGCAGACCATTATGCGCTGATAATAACAACATTAGACAAAGGGGTGGTGTGTGTGAACAGTGATGATATAACAATAAAGAGAGAATAAGGTGTCCATACCTGTAAGTTTTACCTCTTATTTATAGGATTTACTTGTGGGTAGTGAAATTATGTACCTTTGGTGCCTCCTCTGAAGGTCCATGCCCAGGTTCATTGATGTATTAGGATTAGTATCCTAGATTGATGTTTTCCTTTAGTTGTCTTAGTTTCCTCTTTCCATTGCCCCTTCTTGGGCTTTATAGAGTATAGACCATGTCCATAACAGGTACAAAGATTGGTTGTGAATAAATTTTGGATAAAGATAATAAGAGAATTGAAGGAGGAGAATGGAGAATTAGAGAATAGATAACAAAGAGGGATATGGGTTATTTATAGGGGGAAGAAATGATTTCAGACGGCTGGAATTGTGCCATGTGGCACATCGTCCAAGTTCTCCGTTGGGGTCGAAACTTGTTTTTCATTTTTTTGAAAAAAAGAATTCCTTTTATCAAAAAAAAAAAAAAAAAAAAAAAACATGGACAGAATAATCAAAATCGATAGACAACTTGTCCACATTTGAAGTAGTGCATTTATATGTAACAAAAAAAAAAGTAGTGCATTTACCCTTAAAACATTCCCTCATGTGCCACTGTTTTATAATGGTAACATTTCTATGCTCTTTTGCTAGCCATTCTTTCTCGCTCAACAACCCGTGCTTGTTCACATTTTTCACTCCCTTTTATTGTTATCAAATTGCTCCATCTTGATTAATTGTGATCTCGAATTTTAAGCCATCAAAATAAGAAATACTAAATTCAACCACACTCTGATGCCATTTGTTGGTAAATCTATTCTGGATATTAAAACCAGTATCACAAGATTTATTTTTATTTACGGGAAAATTACTTGGTTATTTCTTTCATAAAAATATTATAAAAAACAAACAAACATGAAAGATGAATAAAATCACGTAGGAACAAATTATGAGATTCATCCAAAAGATTTGAACATATCTAAGGAGGATATCAAAATCCATTGTATGAAAAATTAGAGAATTACAAATACAAACCACCTATTATATCGAACTTTATATACACTCTTATAAACCCTTTTAATGTTTCTCATCCAACTGAATTTTCCTATGATTCTATTCATCCCCCTCTCCTTGCTTTTAAAGAAGTTGCTATGAAAAACAATTTTAGTTGACCACATTATTCTATTCAATGTTGTGAAATCTGACCCCACCCATAATCTGGTAAACCGATTATAGGACCTGTTGGAGTCAAGCATCGACCAGCCATGCATCACACTCGGCCAAATCCGGTGATCCAGTCGGGTCATTTATTTTTATAATAATAATAAAAAATTCAAAAACAAAAATTATTTCATCTTGTTAGAAAAAAATTGAGAACTCATTTTAAATTTTTTTGTAATTCTTTTTGCTAGTAGTATAGTTTTTTTTACAATGACCTTAAATTTCAGCTTACAATACTGAAGCAATTTGTGGAAAAATAAATTAAGAGAATGTGACATATGTTATTTCAAAGTAGATGAATTTAAAAATTATGAATTCACAACGTATGACCTTTTGAATGTCATTAAGAAGTATGCTTATGGGTATTTTGAATTACAATTTAAATTGGCATAGTAATAACGTGCATTTTCATTTATTTGGCCTTTGTGAACTTGTAAAAGTGTGATTGAGTAATTTTTGAGCTTATTTAGTGAACCATATTTAACTTATTTTAGATATGGAGAATATAATTAAATAGTATTTTTTGCTTACCAAAAAATAAAATTATATGTTCATATTTATATATAAATATATCCTGGTCAACCAGTCCAACTAATGACCCACCGATCCGACCAGTGACCCAACGACCCAGTACCTTAATAACAGTGATTTTATTTTTGGTTGTATCAATTGTAATTTCAATTTATTACTTGATATTTTATTTTTATTTTTATTATTCTATACAATTTCATTCTTTACATTAAACATAATATTATATCATTTTTTTGGATATCAAAATAACTTTATTGTATCTAAAGGCCAATGCAAAAAAATAAAAAAATAAAAACAGTGGATTCTCATTCTAGATATCAAAATCATAGGATCTAGGGAAATTAGCAAGCAAGAAGCATCTAAAAAATATCTTGTAAGAAGGGGAACAGATCTTTTATAGAATAGCATCATATTACAGCGGATGATCATATTTTTTTTTAGGTCTATCTGTCTGTGTATTACATATAATAAAATTTTTGTATATATATATATATATATATATATATATATATATATATATATATATATATATATTACTGGAAATGGATCCTCTGATGTGAGAAAAATATGACATGGTCACGTGAAAAGATCACAACCATACAAAGTTAAATCAATTGTTATGATTTTGTAACTACCTATTTTACTATTTTTTTCTCCCTCCTCTTTTATTACCATTTATCCATCTTTGTATGATTATGATTTCTCACTTTACCATGTCATGTGATTTTTCACATTAGAGAATCCAGATCCATATTTTACTATTTTAGAGTTTTTTATTATAATAATTTATTTTTTTAATTCTTTTCAATGTTTGTTTGTAATATATTTGACGGTAATTAGTTGTAA
Organism: Gastrolobium bilobum; assembly: GCF_033153095.1. Classification (NCBI taxonomy): domain Eukaryota; kingdom Viridiplantae; phylum Streptophyta; class Magnoliopsida; order Fabales; family Fabaceae; genus Gastrolobium; species Gastrolobium bilobum. Next base: position 70,699 of record NW_026899297.1, read on the forward strand.
TAGAAGTGGGTTGTGATCTTAAACAAATATTACATACAATTTCAACGGTTTGAATTCCAGAGCTTGGAAAAGACTTTACCTAACCATCAACTTCAACTTGAGATATTAGTATCACAAATATACTTGTGGTGATATCTGTTAAAAGGTAATAAAAAAAAAACCTTAAAAGAATGTCTTACAAAATGAATAAAAAAATGTAAACTTATTCATAATAAAAACGGATAGCTATAATAAAAAATTAAATATAATTATTTTATTTCCTCTTCCTCCGTTTGTATTCTGATAAACATCATGTATCATTGTTTTTAAATAATTTTTGGAACATTTGACGCACACAGATAATGTCATCTATTTATGATGAAAATGTTCGGTCAAAGTAAAAATATTCAGTCAAAGAGGTAACAGTGAATTTTTCAATTGAAGTAAGAAATAAAAGCCAAGTTTCATGAATTAATGATATTATTCCAGTTTTTCTTTGCATTTTAAACTTTTGTTTTTTTTTAAAAAAAAAGAAAGATAAAATAAAGATAACAAAAGAATCAGGAAAAGAGAGAAAAACAAATAAATAAAAAGGACGCAACGTGCTGGACAAATTTTGTTTCTAAATACAGATACTGAAATTAGTAAAATTTGTGATAATTAAAAAAGAGAGGGTTATCTTTACAAACTTTTTGTTTACAAACTACATTATGTTCTCCCGGGAGTACACTAGGTTACACTATGGGTATGCATGACAATCTTTTCAGAATCAATTTTTTTTTTAATTTCTGTTACCGGAAACAGAAATGGATAGAAAACTCGTTTGGTAAAATCGATTTATTTTTTTGTTCTCGGGATGAACCGGTTTAATTTTTGTGCTGGAGAACAGAAAAAAAGAATAAAAAAAATTCTGTTTTTTTGTTCCCAGACACAAAATGAGAAACACTTATCTCTCTCAAATTACTCTTCATCACTACCACCACCACCACCACCACCGCCACCATCCCAACACTACCACCGCCATTATCGTCGTACCACCATCACCTCCATGTCACCACCGCCATCATCGTCGTACCACCACTACCTCCATGTCACCACCACGCCGCCACCACTACAACCGTCATCCCCATTGTCGCCACCACTACACCACTGCCACCGTCGTCACCATGTCATCACCATCATCATCGTCGCAGCCACTATTGTCACCACCACCACCATCGCCGCCCCCACCACCATGTCATTATCATTACCATTGTCGCAGCCACTGCCGTCACCACCACCACTATCACTGTCGCCGCCACCACTATGCCACCGTTACCACCGCTACACCATCACCACCGCTACCACCATCTCATCACCATCACCACCACCATGTCATCATTATCACCATCATCGTTGCGGCCACTTCTATCACCACCGCCACCATCATTGTCACCACCATTATCACTACCACTACCGCCACCATCACCGTCACCACTATTATCACTACTACTACCGTCACCCTCACCGTAGCCATTACCGTCACCACCACCATCGCCACTACCATGCCATCACCATTGCCACCACTACTGCCACCGCTGCCACCACCATACCAGCACCTCCACCACCACCACCACGACGCCACTATTATAACCATCACCATCGCCACCATTACCACCGCCACCGCCGCCACCACCACCACACATAAAAAGGAAAGTGATGATCCGAATTTGTTTTATGCTTAATAGGAATAATTTTTTATTCTATTATTTGTTGTGTTATTAAACACAATTCTCATTCTCGGAATAAAAATAAAACATGTTATCAAACACATTTTTTTTCTCTGAAACTGTTACAAAGCACAGAAATAGAAAAGAATTGTTTCTTTTTAAAAACAATGCCAGGGAACAGAATGGTTGTCATGCACACCCTATGTACTCTCAAGAGTACATATTGTAGTTTGTAAACGGATCCTTCCCATTAAAAAAAGGTTATGGAATTAATTCCTCAAATCTAAGAGAATGACTATACTGAAATAAAAAGAGAACCTTATCAAAAAAAAATTCCTATTTTGGAACGGCATGATCTCACTTGAACAGCAATTACAATAATTTGATTTTAATATAATCACATTCAAAATAATTTACAATGTTACATACTTACATTACCCTCAAATCATACGATACTAACCATTTAAACATGAGATATAGTTTCCAAAACAAAAAGGAGATACATATATATATATTACAAAAAAAAAAAAGGAGATATATAGAAAAAAGTATACAAGAAAATAAGGAAATTATTTAATATTAAGTATAACATAATATACTTATTCATAATAAAAAACGGATGGCTAAAAAACATCTTAAAAAAATGGGTTACAAAATGAATAAAAAAATATATAAACTTATTCAAAATAAAAACAGACAGCTAAAATAAAAAATTAAATAATAACTATTTTATTTCCTCTGACTTCCTCCGTTTGTATTCTGATAAACACATGTATGATCATTGTTTTCAAAATATTTTTGAAACATTTAATGGACACAAATAATGTCATCTATTTATGATGAAAATGTGAAATGTATGTATGGACAAAATAAATATTGGGTCAAAGTAAAAATATTCAGTCAAAGACTAATTGAAAAGGAAACCGTGAATTTTTCAATTGAAGTAAGAAATAAAAGCCTAAATTTCATGAATGAGATTATTCCAGATTTATTTTGCATTTTTAACTTTAAGAAAAGGTTATTTTTTCTGCGACTATTGTAGATAAGTTATCTACATTGAGCCCAAAACGATATTGTTTTAGGGCAGAAATCAAGATATTTTTATAATTATAATTTATTTCAGTGTTATAATAGTCTTTGTCATTATAATTTTTGAATCTTTCAACCCAAAATAACGTCGTTTTGAAAGTGAATATATATAGATAACTTATCTACGTTCACTGCAGAAATATTAAAGCCTTAAAATAAATAAAAACATAGAAAGTATAACAAAAGAACAAGAAAAAGAGAGAAATACAAAGAGAAAAACAAATAAATAAAACGGACGCAACATGCGGGACAAATTTTGTTTCAAAATACAGATATTTTAAAGGGTATAATATTTCTCATTTTTTTATAGGAGAAAAAAATTATTTTATATACATACATAAAAGTGTGTGCGATTTATTTTATTTTATTTTTCTCTTTCTCTTCTCTTTACATGACCTCATTTAGACCCCACAAAATGTTATGTATGTATTGAAAATACTTTTATCTACTACAATATGAGAAACATTAAACCCTATATAAAATTAGTAAAACTTGTGATAACTAAAAAAAGGTTATGGATTAGACAAAAAAATTAAAATATTACTTTTTTAATAAATAATTACGAAAATATAGCTGTTTTGAAACTATTTACGGATCTATTGCAGTCATTCACGCCCAAATTGACGTTACTATTCACGTCCAAATTAGGCATGACTCCCAAGGCATTTACGCCTAAATTAGGCGTGACTCGTCTGGTTTTGATACGTGGCACAAAAATTTAATAATTTAACCGTAAAACTTTATAAGGCCATAACTTTTGACTCGGGTATCCAAATGAAGTAATTTTTTTTTACTCCACATAACTTTTCGAGATCTACGCAATGACATCTCATTTGATATATTTTATCTATCACATTGCAACAACGATACTATAAAGATGGCACCAAAGTGGATTAACTCATCTATAAATAAGGATACTTAATGTCATATTAAAATATATACTTCTACTAAGTGTTTGAAAAAAAATAGTGTACAAGGTTATTTACTTATTAAAATATATACAAATTTATATAATATTCTACCAAGTGTTTAGAATATTTATTTAATTATTTTCTTTATTAATACAGATTTTTCAAATTGATTTTTGAGTTTAAATCACAAATTAAATCTTTATTTTATTTTTCTTATTAATAATAATTTTCTTAAATTTTTTTGTAATACACTATATAATACAATTATTACAAATTTGAATTGTGTTTGTGAGAGATAAAATATATCAAATGAGATGTCATTTCGTAGATCTCGAAAAGTTATGTGGAATCAAAAAAAAAATTACCTCATTCGGATACTCGAGTTAAAAGTTATGACTTTCCAAAATTTTACGGTTCGTAAGTTGACTTTTTCTATGATGTAATTATGGAGAGAAATGAAGAATTGGTTAGTGTGGCAACTGTTAGGTGAGTATAGGATATGCTAGTAATAAGTATCTAGTAGATCATGTAATTGCATTTCCTTTTTTAGTTGCAGTTTTTTATACCTAGACTTTTCATGATATACTGACTTGCCATTTCATTTTCTAGGATATTTGGACGAAAGGTAGCAGAAGTACCTCTCGTAGCTACCAGATTTATGTATCTTGGACTTGGAATGTGTCGTATTTTAATGGATGAGCTTGAAAAGGTAATATATAAAGCACACAAATTTATGTATGAACACATTGATTTCTTGAAAAATTAAAAAAGAAATTACTTCATTGATTCTGTCATATATAATGCAATTTTCTTTTTGGGCAATCACTTAACTGCTCAGCACCCTACTTCATAAAGCTTGGTAGGACTAAAGTAGTGGAAGATTTTTCCTTTTTGAGTCATAAGAACACTCCAATCTCTATTAAAAATTTAGGTTTGATCACTATGCATATAATCGTTTTAACTTCGTCCATATTGTATATCATCATTATAGCGAACCCATTAATTATTTGGAAGTATGTGTTACTGTAGTTTTAAGAAATCATTCCCATTTCTTCTAACGTATTAGTATCTTCAAAATTATTTGACTGGAAGCTAAATTTCTGGTTCCTGTGGTTGAACTGTCACTCTTGCATTGCCTTGTCTTTCTCTTTTTCTCAAATTTCTTCTAATCTATTATCTACTATATATATAGCTAGTTCATTGATTTAATTTGCAGCTTTCATATATATATATATATCTGATCATGGAAGAAAGAGTATATAGCACTATGGAAGACCAAAAAGACCAAAAAAACTTCATACCATATAGTCACTGAAGTTGAAAATGTCTGTATTCAGTTCTGATATAGAATTTGTCTGCTATGTATTGTCATTGAAACTGATTACAATCTCAACTTTAACTTTATTAAAAAAATCCACAGTTCCAGTAATTTCTTTAGTATCGTTTTCTGACTTGAATTTTTCTTTCATCAGAACCTCATGCGACTAGGAGTGGAGAGGATAGTTTTGCCTGCTGTTCCTAATATGCTTGAAACATGGACCAAATCTTTTAAGTTCGTGAAGATGACAAGTTTTGAGAGATCACAATTTTTGGATTACGCTTTCCTAGATTTTCCAGGAACCGTCATGTGTCAGAAGCTGTTGACAACTCTTCCATCCCAGATTTGACTTTAACAAGAGCTTTGTAAGTTTGTTTAATAAAGTTGACCAACAAGAAGAGATTCACAAGAGTGGAATGATGGATATGCAAGTGGAGGAGTACATCTAAGTTCTAACTATACAATAAAATAAATCTGATATTGTATGGAAGACAGACTGTAATTAATGACAATCTGAACAATTCTTTTAGATGTTAAAGTAAAATTTGTTTTCATGGTAATTGATGTTCTTGCAATCTCTTCAGGGGCATATAACACACATGATAATAATAACTTCTCCAACATGGCTTGTCCTGAATTCTTGTATATTTAAATCAGTGACTACTTGAATCAATTCAAACCAAAAATAATAGTGCCAATCAACTAAAATGTATGACAAAAAAATATATTAAACAAGATTCTGAATGCAAGGAATTAATAAGGAAACTCATATTACCCATTCACTTCATGCATTCCCACATTATGCGGGTTCAGTGAATAAAAAGAACACCCAGATGACACATTGAGTGACATTCATAGCATATCCAATCATCCATTAGTTCTGATACACTACATAAGTATAGGTATCTAAATCTACAATTTCTTTAGTTAATTGACATTATTGTCCAAGGTAACCTCAATCTGTTATTACAACCATGCCTTCTTTCTTAAACGTCTAGCACGCCATGTTTAATTTCAACAAACCCTTTTCTAAAGTGTGCCATGCTTTTTATTTTTTAATAGTAAATTGCAAAAGACTCGGTGTATCATATTGAGTTACAATGTCAACAATGTTAAAAGTATCCTAAACGATCCAAGCCATTCCATCCTACAAAATCTATCTACTTCAACCCCTACTTACTCCCTCATGGGTAAAATAATCTCCATGATTTAGAGCTATCTAAGCAAGCATTTTTTATTAACACAAACCAATCAACAATATCACATATAATGCACCAGAAGACACTATATAACAAAATGCACAAACTGATCAACATATTCGACTCAATTGAACCACAACAAGTACTACAATAACAAATAAACAAGCAAACCAGTTCAGTACTCCCCATAAACCCCAACCCACATAAATACCCCCCCAATAGTTATCCCCACAAATCCCAATGTAAGCATATTTTCCTCACATACCTCAACTCGTGCATATTACTATTCCCTAATAGACCCACCATGCATGATGCCAATACCCCTCATTTGCAAAATTCCCAAGTTCAGCAAATTCAAGTATTCTAATTCCAATTTTCAAAACCGACAGCTGTATAATAACAAGCAAAAACACAGACTCAACTCCATTCACTGTAACTCACAAAAAATCGTATCATTACAAAAAGCATACCAAAGGACCAATGCTAAAAACACATAACTCTGCCCGAACTGAGAATGTCGTGCTATCAGAAAAAAGAATCAAACATAACCGAATTGAAATTGCGAGCAATAATATGAGCAAAACCGAAAACATAATGATCAGAGAGATCAGAGACAAAGCAAAATGATGAAAAAGTAAACAACAATGATTTAATATTCAAGTCTCCTTAATAATTATCAGTATGATATTTAATTACATTGTATAAATAAATTAAAGAATTAAGGCTGTACATGTGTTAAATAACTTTGAGAAATTGTTAGCTAAAATGTAAATGTAACTAAAGTAATAACTCTATTATTACCAAAATTGTCTTATAAAATGCAAATCCAACCACTCTATTATTACAAAAAGAATGAGAAAAGAATCACTCCATTGCGAGTGCAATTAAATACTCCAATCAGACGCTCTAGACTTAACAAAATTTTCCATCTGCATATTGTAACTATTCACAGCAACTGATAGTATCAGCCACCAGAAAAGCTTGAAGGTCTTTGACAGCTTGATCAACGGCATATACTATCATCTTCTTTATCTATTTCATCAAAGATAAAACTCCATCAGCAAACATAAAAAAGGAAAATATTATATTCTATCCTATAACTTATGAGGCTGATATTAATAAAGAGGAGAAGCAGAAGGAATTATATTTTAAAAGCAAATCACCTCAAGTTTATCTTCTCTAGCCTTGTGGTTCTTGGGAAGCTGACGGAACTCATTAGTTAAACGCAGACACTCATGAACATTTTCTGGGGACACGAAGTCTACAGCAACTTTTATGCATGACTGTGCAAGGTTTAACGTATGTTGATTAGAGCTAAAGATATAACCAAATGATTTGATAGTAAAGTAATGTAAAGAGATGTTTTACCTTGAGGTTCCTCACTTGATGTGGGCATCCAGCAGGAATAAATACAGCCTCCCCAAGTTTCTGCTCAAAAGTCCAGGGTTCTACACCTAAAAGTCAAGATTCGCATAAATGGCTAATTCTAGACACCCAACAAGAAATGATATGCAATTCTATGTACTAACCAAACTCCTCCTTCAGCTTCTTCTTGTGCTCCAAAGTCAAATAAAAACATTGGTCATGAATTGGATGAACAACCTAACCAAAAAAGAATTTGGTTTGAGCATCTACGCATAAAAAATAAGGATAAGCAAAAATGTAAATCATCATCATACCTGTTCAACCGGAGAACAATAAGTATGTCTAAATTCTTTTGAGTGTTTTCTTAAATATGTTTCTAACTTTTCAATATCATCTCTCCTAAAGATATCCCATAGGGCACCACCTGTTTCCGTTGGTTCATTTTCTGGAGAAATAGCAGCAAAAATGACCCCCTCAGACACATCATTTTGAAATATCTTCCCATTAATTTCAAAAGGGCGCTTCTCCATATCTTTAGGTTCTAAGACTTCCTTATCTTTTATATGTTCTTTGTTGTTATTGCAAGGTCCACCATTCAGGCATTCACCAATCCTCTCTTGTGCACAATGTTCTTTCTCATCTTGTGCCTTGTGTGCTTCTTTCAACTTTGAAATAATAGAGAGCTGCTCATCACTTAATATCACCTCGGCCGTATGGGTCAAAATATTCACCTAAGACAATTATTATATGATAAATTAGAATAAAAAGTCAATATGATTCCATTTAAAATTTGACAAAGGATGAAGTTTCCAAACAAAGAACCAAGTATACACCTCAAAATCACATGCATGCAAAAAAAGAATATTTGCACAAACTGAAATTCTCCTCCACGTCAAATTACAGTTAACACTAAGTTCATCTATTCTTTAGGAACCAAATTTTTATTTCCGCCATCTTACAATAGTTATACATATTAAGAAACTACAACATCCAACCATATAAAAAGTGTGATCTGAAAGAGAAAGAAGACTGAATAGATATATAGCGAGCATATTCAACGAAGGAGAATAGGCCGAGTACTACTTCAGCAACCAAATTAACACCTAATGAAGCTTGAAGCATACCGCATCTGACATATCACAGTGAAGTTTTGTTACAGAGTCTCCTCTACCAAGTTCTTCTTTAATCCCATAAGCAATGTATGTTTTTGGACCCATGTCAGGTTTTAGGACATGGGCTGGCAACTTTACAGCAAGATTGACAATTCCAGCCCCAGGATCAGTGTACTCTTGAAATGGCAAGGAACGAATAAACTCATCACAATGGCGAGGCAAAAGATTTTCAAATTTATCAGAGGGGGGCCAGTCTTTTAGCTTGAGCATCTCTGGCCAGAGATTTTGATATGTTCTTCCCTCAGTATAACCTTTAAAAAACTTATGAGTATTAATTTCTACCTGCAAAGGTTTAAAAGGGTAAATGTTGGTCAGAATTCTAGCATACTGCAGGAAATACAAACTCAAAATATTACACAAGATTTAAGAAGATGAAATACTAAGATGGCAGTTGAAGCTAAAAAAAATTCCCAGACAAAACACAACAGAGGAGGGATTTGAAAGGGAAAACTATAAATTTGGACATAATGTTCTAATTTGACCATATGTTCAAACCGAGAACCAAAAGGAACTGTAAGACCAAACCTCACAATTAGCCAGGCAATCAATGGCCTTA
>NW_026899298.1:0-80116 GCF_033153095.1 Gastrolobium bilobum
GTGTTAATTCAGATTTTTGTTTGGGATTTACTGTCTAGAAACCTAATCTTGAATTGTTCTAGAAATTTTATTGGTGGAATATTAAATCTGAATTTTCTATTTTAACTGAGGTATATTGTGCTTAAAATTCAGATTTCTTGTGGTTTATTACTAAATGATTTAGCTAGAACTAATTCTGAATTTTTTGTGAAATTTTGAGAGAAATTACAATTCTGATTTTTCTGGATATAGTGTGATAATTTCTATTTAAATCAGAATTTTTAGTGTTCATCATTCAGATACTTGATATAAATAAATACAAGTTCCTTATTGCTGAAAATTTGTAGTTTGTGATACATATACTTGTGCTCTAAATTTTCTGCATATATCATATCATTTTGGAGCTTGTTGTTGTGCCTTATTTGATATATCAAGTGTGATAGGACATTGTAATAGTTTGATAAATTTTCTGTAATAAATTTGAGATATTGTATTGGTTGTTAAAGTGGAGTTGTTGCATGTTGTAAATCTGTCATAGGTGTGTGGGTGCAACCATGTGGGTTGGCAACCTTGTGCTTGGCTTGAGAGTGTGTCTCAAGGCTTGGAGCCTCAAGAATCCACTAAGGAGAGTGGAGGTCTTGTGTGAGAGAAGTTGATGAACTTTGTAGGTTCGACTTGAGAGTATTCTCAGAGCTCGGAGCAGTGTTGGCACTAGGAAGTTTTTGATATTTTGTTTGATTGCTTGTGTGACGCGTGCTTGTAAAACAAGTACACTTCATAAATAAAATATCTGCAGCGACTTCAGTCTGGACGTAGCACCCTACTTAGTCTTAGTGGTGTAAACTAGGATATATCGTGTGTCTCTTTATCTCTCTGATTTAATTTATGAATATTCTGTTTAGAGACTTAAAGTAACACTTATTTCTGGTTTAAAAGTGCTATAGCGCGTGCTTGTAAAACAAGTACACTTCATAAATAAAATATCTGCAGCGACTTCAGTCTGGACGTAGCACCCTACTTAGTCTTAGTGGTGTAAACTAGGATATATCGTGTGTGTCTTTATCTCTCTGATTTAATTTATGAATATTCTATTTAGAGACTTAAAGTAACACTTATTTCTGGTTTAAAAGTGCTATAGCAGAATTAATATTTTTCTGTTTTGTTTAAGAAAATTACATTGTTGCGTTTATACTCTATAAATTGCTAAGGTACGCATTCTGATACTATATTGTTCTTAGCATTGTGAAAAATTATTTTGGGCATATAGGGACTGAAGAAAAATTGTGTGATTGTATACTAAATTCAATTAGTAATATAAATTGATTTTTGTCAACTAGTTAGTTGCTGTGGTGATTGAACTTAATTGTTCAACTTTGTCTAGACTTTACAGATTTATGGATCTAATAAGAAAAAGTTTTTAAAAAAGTTTAGAACACCTATTCACCCCCCCAGTAGGTGTTCTGTACGCGTCCTCTGTAAGAAGCCATTTGCCCAACAAGTGGTATCAAAGCTTCATGCTTTGAGTGATTAGCTAACTGTCAAAAAGTTAAAGATCCTATGGCTTTTTTCCATTAGGATATTCCTCTTGAGGGTGGTTCCACCAACCGTCCTCCGTTTTTCAATGGGATTGATTATCCCTATTGGAAAACTCGGTTGCAGATTTTCCTTGAGTCAGTAGATCTTAAAATTTGGTATAGTGTAGTGGAAGGATATCAACCTCCAACCACACTAGATGACAATAGAAGAACTGTGCCTAAAAAACACACAGATTTTACTAAAGAAGAATTAGAAAGAGCCCAATACAACTCAAAAGTAAAGAATTTAATAGTTAATGCACTTGGTAAGGACGAATACTACCGAGTATCTTCATGTAAGACCACACGTGAGATGTGGCTTATTTTAGAAATAACCCAAGAAGGTACTAGTGAAGTAAAGTGTTATAAACAAAATGCATTATCTAGAGAGTTTGAGATCTTTGAGATGCATAAGGGTGAATCTATATTTGACATGCAAAAACGTTTCATGCATATAGTTACATCAATGAATGCTTTAAATATTTTTCATGATGATGAACTGTTAGTTAACAAAATTTTGAGATGTCTTACTAAGAAATGGGATGCAAAGGCTTTAGCAATCTATGAAGCTAAAGACCTCTCCACAATGTCCATTGCTACCTTATTTGGAAAGCTTCATGATTACGAGTTAAACAGAAGGGCTAACCGTGAGCTTAACAAGAAGAAACAAAAGGGATTAGCTCTCAAGGTATCATCATCTCATTCAAAGGAAAGTACTGATACATCATCAAGTGATTCAAGCACCGGTGAAGACGACGAAACGACAATGTTTGTAAAAAAATTTAACAAGTCATTCACCAAATTCTTCAACAAGAAGTTTAACAAAAAAGAAGAAGAGATACTGGCCAAAGAAGAAAAGACAACAATTCAAGCAATGCAAACTCAAACAATGCTTGTTTTTAGTGTGTAAAAGAAGGCCACTTCCAAAAGGACTGCCCTAACAAAAAGAATAAATATGACAATGGCAAGTTCAAGAAAGGTAAAGGCAAAAAGAAAAAGAAGGCCTACATGGCATTCTCGGATGATTCATCAAGCTCCTCAAGTAGTGAAAAGGCAAATTTATGCTTAATGGCAAATCTAGAGGATGAACACACCAAGGTATACTCTTGTAACTCTTCTAACTCTTTATGTGATAGTAGTTCCTGTTATGATTCTAACTCTATGTGTGACACTAGTACTTGTGATACTTCTTCTATGGTTGGTCCATCATAAAATGACTTGCTATATGCTTATAAATGTTTGCAAGTTGAAAATAAAAAATTAACCTCTAAGGTTGAGAAAATTAAAAAGGAGAAAAATAACTTGCAAAACAATGTTGATAGTTTGAACCATTGTAAATGATCTAATGAAAGACAATGAGGATCTTAAAAATGAAAATCTTTTTATGAATTGTCCTGTTGGATCATGTGATGATGTGAATCCCCCTTCCACTATTTCATGTGCTAAATGTGTTGAATTATCTAATGAAGTTGATAGGTTAAAGATAATGGTTGATAGAATGACTAGTGAGAGAGACAACTTGAATGTCCTCCTTGATAGACAAAGGGTTGAATCTACTAAATATGGACTTGGTTTTCATAAACCTCCCTTTGCTCAACCAAGAAAGACAAACCATTATCCCCTAGGTTCATGTCTAAGCTACCATTTAAGAAATGCATATTGTTGCATGAGTGGTCATCTTGTATATCAATGCAATATTAAGAAATATGGCCTAAAAGGAACTAATGTTAAGTGGGTTCCTAAGAGGACTATAGATGTGGGCAACATTTCCTCAACATCCCATGGACCTCAACCTAAAATATATAGCATGTTCTTTAGCCCCAAGGTAAAGAACATGATATATGTTCCTAAGAAGACTTAGTGGATATGTATGCATCATGTGCCATTGACTGTTTTATTGTTATATTTTTTTTTTTGCACATGATATCTAGTCACTATTTGATATAAAAAAAGCATGTATGGACTGTATTGAACTATCTTTTGATGCACATGCTTAGTATAAATATTGTGCTTAATTGTATCATTCTCCATAAATCATTTATACTCAATTCTGTCCAACTTGGACAGCAATGATGTTTGTGACATTTCCCCCTTGAATAATGCTCATTTGTGCTTAATATCGCAATACTAATACACAGGACTATTGTTCTTTAGTGTATGTATCAATACTAACATGTAAGGACCCAAAAGAATAAAGGATACCAATCAATCATATTATTTTTCTTGTGTTGCAGGTCTGTTTTAGAACAAAAAGTACTAAATGGTATTTGGATAGTGGTTGCTCAAGACACATGACCAGAGATCTTTCAAAGTTCTCAACATTTCATAAACAGGAACACAAGAATGTCTCCTATGGTGACAACAACAAAGGAAAAATTCTTGGCTATGGTAATGTAGGTAACTCTTCAACTATATTAATTGAGAATGTGTTGTATGTTGATGGGTTGAAACATAATCTTCTTAGCATTAGTCAATTATGTGATAAAGGCTTTGATATAAAATTTAATACTTCCACATGCATAGTTGAATCTAAGGATGATAAAAATGTTAGACTCATTAGACATAGATGTGATAACATAAATGTTTGGTCTCTAAAGATAAGGATGCATGGTTATGGCATAGACGAGTAGGACATATTAACATGAGTCAACTAAATAAGGTAATAGCCAAAGATCTAGTAATAGGTCTTCCTAAGCTTAAGTTCAAGAAGGATAAATTGTGTGATGCATGTACAAAAGGTAAGCAAGTGAAAACTTCCTTTAAAAGTAAAAATGTGGTTACTACCACACGTCCCTTGCAACTCTTGATTCACATGGACTTTATTTTTGAAACATAAAAGTGATGCTTTCAATTCTTTTGAAAAATTAGCAAAAGTCCTTATGAATGAGAAAAATGTGAATATTATTTCCATTAGGAGTGATCATGGTGGAGAATTTGAAAATTATGATTTTGAAAAATTTTGTGAAAACAACGGTATAAGTCATAATTTTTTTGCTCCTAGGACCCCACAACAAAATGGGGTTGTGGAAAGGGAAAATAGGACATTAGAGGAACTAGCAAGGACAATGTTAAATGATAGCAACGTCCCCAAACAATTTTGGGCAGATGCAGTTAGCACTGCTTGCTATGTTTTGAAACGTATTCTTTTTAGAAATTTTTTAAATAAAACCCCCTATGAACTCTATAAAGGAAGGAAACCCAATGTTTCACACTTTCGTGCCTTTGGTTGTAAATGCTTTGTATTGAATAATGGAAAAGACAACCTAGGTAAGTTCGATTCCAAATCTGATGAGGGTATTTTCTTTGGTTATTCCTTATCTAGTAAATCATATAGAGCGTTTAATAAAAGAACTATGATTGTTGAAGAGTCAGTATATGTTACATTTGATGAATATTATGATGCTGCTAATGTGCCGAGAAGGGCAAGTGTTGAAGATGATATTGCAGGTGAATTTGAAAAGATTTCATTGAATGATCAAGAGAAAGCTCAAGCACAACCTGAACAATTAATAGCTCCTCAAATTGAAGAAGAACCCCTACGTCCAAGTAGAAGAGTAGCATTAAATCATCCACTTGACCAAGTACTATGTGATATTAGACAAGGCTTAACTACTAGACGTTCTTTAAGAAATTTATGTAATAATTGTGCCTCTGTGTCTCAAATTGAACCTAGTAATATTCATGATGCATTAAATGATGAATCTTGGATTAATGCTATTCATGATGAATTAAATCAATTTGAAAGAAATTTTTTGTGAGAATTAGTTCCTAAACCTAAGCACCAACAAGTAATTGGAACAAAATGGGTGTTTAGAAATAAGTTGGATGAAAATGGAATAATTGTTAGAAATAAAGCTAGATTAGTGGCACAAGGTTATAGTCAGGAAGAAGGCATTGATTATGATGAAACATATGCACCCGTAGCTTGGCTAGAAGCTATTAGGCTATTGCTTGCATATGCATGTGTGCATGATTTTGTGTTGTATCAAATGGATGTTAAAAGTGCATTTCTAAATGGCTATATTAATGAAGAAGTGTATGTTAAGCAACCTCTTGGATTTGAAAATTGTGAAAAGCTTGATCATGTCTATAGGTTAAAGAAAGCATTATATGGTTTAAAACAAGCACCTAGGGCATGGTATGATAGGCTAAGTAAATTTTTGCTTGAACATGCATTTATTCATGGTAAAGTTGACACTACACTCTTTATAAAGAAAAAGCATGATCACACACTATTAGTACAAATTTATGTAGATGACATTATTTTTGGTTCTACTAATGCCTCTCTATATGAAGAATTTTCTAAGATTATGCAGGGTGAGTTTGAGATGAGTATGATGGGAGAATTGACATTCTTCCTTGGCCTCCAAATCAAGCAAGAAAGGGATGGCACATACATTCATCAAACAAAGTATTGCAAGGACCTCCTAAAGAGATTTGGGATGGACTCTGCAAAGCATATTGACACACCCATGAGCTCCTCATGTACACTTCATAAAGGCGAACAAGGTAAATCGGTAGATTCTACAAGGTATAGAGGTATGATTGGATCACTTTTATATTTGACCGCCTCTAGACCTGATATTATATTTGTTGTATGCATGTGTGCACGATATCAATCTAATCCTAGAGAGTCCCACTTAGCTGCTCTTAAGAGAATTTTTCGTTATTTGGTGGGTTCTAGTCAAATGGGATTGTGGTATCCTAAGTGATTTCCACCAAGCTTAGTTGGATGTTCTGATGCCGACTTTGCTGGATATAAGTTGGATAGAAAAAGCACGAGTGACACATGTCATTTGTTTGGAAACACTTTAGTTTCTTGGCATAGTAAGAAGCAAGCTACTGTAGCTCTATCCACTGCGGAAGCAGAGTATATAGCTGCAGGTAGTTGTGTTGCCCAAGTTCTTTGGATGAAGCAACAACTTCTGGACTATGGTTTGAAACTTGAGACCGTTCTCATCTTGTGTGATAACACAAGTGCTATTAACCTAACTAAGAATCTCATTCAGCATTCACGCACTAAACATATTGATATTCGTTAGAGGTGGCAATATGGGTTGAACCCGACGGGTCAACCCGCCAACCCGCCAAAACGGGGCGGGTTGGGTTACACTTTTCAACCCACCAACCCACCGCAACCCGCCCCGTTTAGTAGTGGGTTAAAATGGGTTGGTGGCGGGTTGGGTCGGGTTGGCCCGCGGGTTAGTTTTTTTTTTTTTTACTATTAGGTAGTATTTTATTTGTCACTAAGCTTTTGTGATATACATTTTTTTTTATTTTAGTACTCTCCTAGAAAAATAAAGAAAAAAAACTTTACTTATGGCAAAGATTATCCATATATAGAGGCAAAATTAAGTTTTTAAAAAATATTTGACTGAATATTAGCGTATATTTAGGCTTGAGATTGAAAAAAATTAAGGGAAATGTGAAATAAAAATAAGTAATATTATAAAATTAATAAATTATAATTTATTATTATTTTTTATTTGTTTTTTGTTTTTTAGGCGGGTTGACCCGCCAATCCGCCAACCCACCTCAAAACGGGGTGGGTTGATGTTTCCAACCCACCATCAAATGGCGGGTCATCCCGCCCCGCCCCGCTTTTGGCGGGTTGAAGGCGGGTCGGCCCGTTTTGCCACCTCTAATATTCGTCATCATTTCATTCGTGATCATGTTAGTAAAAGAGATGTTGAAATTAATTTTGTTGATACAACAAAACAATTAGCGGATATTTTTACAAAGCCATTACCTAGAGATACCTATGAAAGATTGTGTATGGAATTAGACTTATTTAATCTGTCTTCTTAATACATGCACATTCATGCCTTATAAAATGTCTTTATTCATTATGTCATTTTTTATACACTTTGTTTTATCTCATGCTACTATTATTTTTGATAATGTCAAAGGGAGAGAAAATAAGACAAATGAATGTCAAATTGAGCTAATGCATATTGATAGGGGAAGCTTAAAGAAATTTTAAAGTTGTGATATTACATGTTATCTAACCTTTGCTACTAACCTTTATTTTGTCTCAATTTGAGTATATATAGCCATCATCAAAAAGGGGAAGATTGAAGGACCTCCTAAATTCAAGTAGATTATGCCTAAATGGTTTTGATGATGTCAAAGCATGAAGAACTCATTTTGAAGATGCTAAAGTTTCGGGTTAGATAATTTTTAGATTTCTTGTAACACATTAAATATATCACTAAGCATGATTCCAAGCTCCATTGCATATCATTGCATAACACGTATTTAGCTATGTTGAGTGACCTAATAAAAAAAATAAAAAATAAAATAAACAGGTCTTTAAAAATAAAATCCAAATCAATTAAAAATCTGTTTTAAAAAAAATCAAAAAGTACAAGTAATATATATATATATTTTATATAAAAAGAAACGAAACAAAAATTTACGTCTACAGTGTTCCTTTCAAAATTTGGTTTTAATATATAAAATATTATTTTACCAAACTGATTTTTCCAACGCACGTACACAGTGGTTCAACTTTGTTTAAAAGCTATACTATATAAAGTTAGTTAGATTTTAAATAATAATAATAAAAAATGTAAAAAGCAATTGCACCTTTCCCCTAAATCAAAGCGCGGTCAGAATCTTGTTGTATATAATAATAATAATAAAAAAGGAGAGAGAAACTTTTTTCAATATATACATCTTTCAAACTTTCACAGTACCCATTCTTCTTAGTTTACGTTCTCAGAAAAAACGCAATCTCATTTTCTCTATATCATCGTCTTTGTTCTTCGGAAGTTTCTTAATAGTTTTGGAAGCAATAATATTTTCAAAGCTCTCACAGTCTCTGCTCTTTGATAAGTTCTCAACCATTTTGAAGCATTTAATTCAAGATTCTTGGAACAAAGGTTAAAGAACCCTAACCACATTTTCTGTTTTACTTTGCTGAATATTTGAGATCTCTTGAGGTAATATTTTAATTCTTGTTTTGAGCATCCTTTGGTATATTCTTGAGACTTGATATTGTTGAATTAATTTTCTGTTATTTTTTTTGTATATTGTGAGTATTCAAATTTCTTTGTTTTGATATTAAGTGGATATAGTAGAAATCTTGATGCTCTTTGTGTAAGATTTGTGTTTCTAATTTTTTGTGAAAGATTGATTAAAAAATATTAAATCTGATTTTTTATAGATATATATTGTGTTAATTCAGATTTTTGTTTGAGATTTACTGTTTAGAAACCTAATCTTGAATTGTTCTAGAAATTTTATTGTTGGAATATTAAATTTAAATTTTCTGTTTTAATTGAGGTATATTGTGCTTAAAATTCATATTTCTTGTGGTTTATTACTAAAAGATTTATCTAGAACTAATTTTGAATTTTTTGTGAAATTTTGAGAGAAATTACAATTCTGATTTTTCTAGTTATAGTGTGATAATTTCTGTTTAAATTAGAATTTTTACTGTCCATCATTTAGATACTTGATATAAATAAATACAAGTTCTTTATTGCTGAAAATTTGTATTTTGTGATACATTTACTTGTGCTCTAAATTTTTTGCATACATCATATCATTTTGGAGCTTGTTGTTGTGCCTTATTTGATATATCAAGTGTGATAGGACTTGGTAATTGGTTGATAAATTTTCTGTTTTAAATCTGAGATATTGTATTGTTTGTTTAAAGTGAAGTGCGCGTGTTGTAAATCTGTCCTAGGTCGGGTGCAACCGTGTGGGTTGACAACCTTGTGCTTGGCTTGAGAGTGTGTCTCAAGGCTTGGAGCCTTAAGAATCCACTAAGAAGAGTGGAGGTCTTGTGTGAGAGGAGTTGATGAACTCCGTAGATTCGGCTTGAGAGTATTCTCAGAGCTTGGAGCAGTGTAGGCACTAGGAAGGTTTTTAATATTTTGTTTGATTGCTTGTGTAACGCGTGTTTGTAAAACAGGTACACTTGTGATAAATAAAATATCTGCAGCGACTTCAGTCTGGACGTAGCTCCCTACTTAGGCTTAGTGGGTGTGAACCAGGATATATCGTGTGTCTCTTGTCTCTCTGATTTAATTTCTGAATATTCTGTTTAGAGACTTAAAGTAACACTGATTTCTGGTTTAAAAGTGCTGTAGCAGAATTGATATTTTTCTGTTTTGTTTAAGAAAATTACATTGCTGCGTTTATACTCTATAAATTGCTAAGGTACATTTTCTGTCACTACATTGATCTTAGGATTGTGAAAAATTATTTTGGGCATATAAGGACTGAAGAAAAATTGTGTAATTGTTTACTGAATTCAAAAAGTTTTTGAAAAAGTTTAGAACACCTATTCACCCCCCTCTAGGTGTTCTGTAAGCCTCCCGTGTAAGAAGCCATTTGCCCAACCTTATTGGCATCCAGTTTATACACATTTTAGTGCAGGCACATCCACTTCTCAGCCCAGATATTCCCCGTAATTTTCAGGCCCGGCGACCAATGGTCAAGCATATTGTCCACCACAGTATCCCATGCCGTACGGGAGTAGTACACAACCCACTTAGGGATTAGATGAGTTTGTAGATAGGTACAGGCCTGGTTATCCACACACTTATATGGCCACCCCTATAACATATTCAGTCAGCTTGTGATCTTGAGAAAGAGTTTAGTTAATAGAATTATATTCGTTAACCCATTTGCCGATAACCCATTTAGCGTCTCCCTTTTTAACGTGTGCCCTCATCCTCCACGGACAATCATTGTTGTTTTCACATACCATGATTAATCTTTTGGTATCACTTTTTTCTACAACGGCCGTGTGATACTCCGCCATACAAAATTGCTTTATTGCCATCTGCACATCATGCTTGTTCTCAAACACTTGGTCCTTATACAGCTCCTGACCTATTTGCCAGTTAGGTATTTGTGCTTCCTCTATTGCAAACAACTCCTGATCTGGGTGTGCCCAATTAATATGTGTGTAATGACTTATTTCAGACCAAAATGGAACACTATTGTCTCTTGTATAAAAACACATGTGTAGAAATGAACCAACATATGTAGTTGCATAATCATATTCAACATGTGTAGTCATTTAGAGTTACTAACCTGCCATTGGTGGGTCGTGCATTCCGACAATGCTCGGTGAAGGAATCAGATGACACTCTGCGGTAAATGGACATGAATTAAAATTGCCCTCGATGTCGGTGTCAGATAAGTCACTTTCCAGAGCAACACCTTCATCCGCCTTTTCCTCGGAGCTGTCCGTATGTTGAGTTGGATTATAATCATCTTGGGGAGGAAGCATTTCAAACGACATTGGGGGGGGGGGGTAGGGGAGGTGGAGTGACACAGATCTATCTTCAGGATTCACCAATGGCTCCCTATTAAGGTTGATGAAGTGAATGGAAGGGAGAGAATGTTGACAGCTAGACTATCCACTGGGGTCTACTTCTACATACAGTTCAATAAAAGTGGACTCATGATCATGTTGAAATGCATCTACTACTAATGCAACATTTTCATCCTCAACAATCTCCACAAGATCCCAACTCTCTTTACCTGAGGCGTATCTAGCAGTCAATTGAGACAGAGATTGACCCTGTTGTAATCTCAACTTCTTGTATATTATCTTCTTCAGATCATTATAACAACATTGAGGGCTCATGTGAAATATTTTCGTATCTTCTTCAAAAATTTGACCATTAGGACCAAAATATCTCCTCTCATTGTAGTATACAATGACAATTATTGAATCATTCTCATCACTCGTTTTGAAAAAAATTTGAAAATAAGTATAAAAGAGAAGAAATAACATTAACGAGAAAGAACTTTTTTATATGCAACGTGTATAGATAACACAGGTGAGGATTCTAAAATTTTTGCTTGTTGAGATGGGTTTATATTAAACCAAAGTTGCTGAAAAGAGTAGAGACTATATTGCATTATAGTCTCTACCCTGTCCAGAATCTTTGGCCATGTGTCAGATAGCAGACCATAGTCTCTACCCTATCTAGCATCTTTGGCCATGTGTCAGACACGCAGCTGACATGCAAATGACTATAGTCTCTGTCCATACCAGCAACTTTGGTCCAGTGTCTTTCACGTGTCAGGCTCGCTGCATGAAAAGGTTGAAAATGACTCACAGTTTGACCATAAAAGTTGCCCAATAGTATAACAACTTTTGTGGCCTCAGCAAAATCGCCATGTGGCCAAGCAATTGACACTATAGTGGCTTGCGACTTAGGTGACGTGGTACTTTGGAAAAAAAATTCTGCTACGTGGCATTCAAGTGAATAATATTAAAAAGTATGTTAATTGGGTCAATGTCCCTCTAGGATACAAAATCGCACCTGCAACTTGACACACCTCGACTAAAAGGATAAATATTTGTATCTATCACTAATTGCATCCATTATGACCAAACATCTCTTGTAATTCGGTCCTTAAACTAATAAAACAACAAACTAGGAATAACTCTTCTAGGCTATTGTTTCGAACTCATAATGCAACTAGAATCCGACCCAACTAGCATCTACGAATGTTCAATCATTTACATACTCTATCCCTTTCACTCATTGACTTAAGCATCAAAATACTTATACAGGCACCACGTTTTTTATCCATTGAAATACATGTTGAATGTATATTAAGGAGACCTGGAAGCCACAACACAATTGGTTCTAAAAACAACATTTGAATGTATACTATATTAGTTTATAAAAATATGGTTTTAATATTTTGGATGAGGATTAGTTTAACACGTAAAGAGTGTAAAAAATGTTATAAGATTAGACAAAAGAATTAAGTAAAATAAAGAAGCACACATTAAACCATAGTTATTAAAACCGAATCGACCCAGCCGAGTCGACCCGGAAACCGGTAAACCGGTCATATAACCGGTCCGGTTGAAGCAACGGACCGGCCATGCATCAAAACCAGTGCGATCCGGTCCGACCCAGCCGATTTTTATGAAAACCGGTGACCCGGTCGGTTAACCGGTGACCCGGCCCGGACCTAAAAAAAAAATTCTAATTTTTTTTTCAATAAAAATAAATCATAATTGACATATTTGAATATTTTTTTGCTTATTGTCTTACATAATTTATGTACCTACAACACTAATATTATCTCAATTGTGCATTATGCAGAACATTTTGATTTGATTTATAGTTAGAGATGTCATTTTTTGAATTTAAAGCCCTGTATCACGATCATTATATTTTTATTTGATCCTTTATTGGATAATAGTATGTGATTTATTATTTTTTATATTAAAATATTTGAAATTTTTATTAGTTTTTTTAGATATTTGAGTATATTTATAATTTTTTAATATAAAATTTAAAATTATATATAATTACCGAATTATGCGGTTGAACCAGTAACCTACTGACCCAGTACATTGATCGAGCCGGTTTTAATAATATTGCATTAAACTGAATTAACATTTCAAAAAGTCATTGTTATGCTAAAATAAAGAAGCACACATTAAACTGAATTAACATCAACATTTGATTGTTTAATCTGGGTCACTTGAAATGTTCCCTACTAATTCTGTCCGGCCCACTAATGTATGAGCCCAACAAAGTCTCACTTTCACCAACTATATAATATATTATATTAAAATGACATAATTAATAATATAATTGTTATGGACTCATATATGATGCCCATTTAGTATAAAATCCAATAAGGGACAATAAAAATAAGAATATAATATAATCAAAGAAAAATATCAATTTAAAATATTAATCCTAATATAACAGCATCAAACTTGAGCTTATAGAAAAAGTACAAAATTCTAATACTCGCATGAAATTTTATAAATGAGAGGTAAAATTTATAAGTATGATTTATTCTCTCTTTTTATTGTTATAGTATCATTGTGTACATATATCATCCTTTAGCAAAAACCGTTCTTATTTATGTATAGTAATATGTTATATTCAAAGTATCTAATCTATAAATATAAATCCATGATAAACTTAGTAATCTTTTGACTAGTATGTGTTGATTTGAGGCGGTCTCCCAGCTAACAACCAAACCGCAAGCGAAGGAGATAATGATGAACGCATCTTTTCCACTTCTAAATAAATAAAATAAAATTTTATTTACATGCAGTTAATGTGATTTTTCTTAGATTTCCAATAATAAAGTCTAACTAGCAACTGGATCCGGTTGGAGAGTTGAATGAGCCGCAATAAAACTATGCATTTTTCATGCCAACGGATAAATTTTTAGTATCACTGTTGTACCCAAATATAGAGGTGTCAAGGTAGGTTATGACATGTGGGTCGATCTACGACATGACACGAAAATTCGTGTTCGGTAAACCTGTAAAAAATTCGTGTCGTGTTCCTGTTGATGTATTCGTGTTCGTGTTGACCCATATTTTTTTAATTATTTTATTATTATTTTTTTAATTTCGACCCATTTTTTTTAAATTTTTTGTCAATTACCGTTTTGACTACTATTTTGCGTGTTATTCGTGTCGTGTCGTGTCGTCAATCCATAAAAAATTCGTGTCGTGTTAGTGTTGAGGATTTTGACACGAATAAAAATTCGTGTTGTATTCGTGTTGATGTATTCGTGTCGTATCAAATTTATGTCGTGTCAACCTATTTTGACACCCCTACTCAAATAGGTACAACATTTTTCCACTTTGGGAATAAAGTGAAATGTGGCGAGAATATTTTTTTTTAAAAAGTGTTAAATTTTTTTCAAAAATGAAAAAATATTGTATCCATTTGAATACAATAGTAGTACCAAAAATTTATCGCACGGAGACCCTCCAAAACCATGCCAAGCTTACACCTCTCACGCTTTCCAAGTCAACACATGTCTTTGCTTCATTGAGCTAACATATGTCTCCCTCTACCGTGTTGATCCATCCAATAAAAAATATTGTGGAACATGTACATGTATACCTGTAGAACATTCCATAGGTATCTGCAGATAATAACAAAGCATGATAACAAAATCTAATTATGCTAATAAATTGTGGCTAATAGTAATTATAATTATTGCGTAAGGCACGTTCCACTTACCCCTCTTATAAATTATGCTAATAGGTGAACTTTTCATTCATTATTTACAATTTTTTTTACTAATTTAAGTATAGAGAAGAATTCGTTTATAATTTTTTTTATAAATTATATTAAGTATGATCAGTCATACACTCTTGATTGAAGTATGATCAGTCATGCTTTATAAACAAAAAATTTGTAAATATAACCCTCCTTTCACTCTCACTAATTATTTGGATCCTTATTATTTTTTTTTCAAAGTGTGACTTTTTTATTACCAATAAAAAAAATAGTTTAATATTTTCATTTCTTTTTATTCCCAAAACTAAAAAAAAACTAGGGAATAAATGAAACCGCTATATGAAGAAAGAAGGAGCGAGAAAACAGAATTTGGTACATACAGTAGCTGCAGGTAGCATCATGTTTAACCATATGGAATTGGATTTTCAAGCAAAGTTTGGGGTTTTTGGGAAATCCAATTAGGGTTTGCTATCAAAATCAAGAAATTGAAAAGAATTTCCTTCTGCAGAATCAAACCTGGGGAGTGAAGGTTCCGGGTTCGATCCTCGCTCCTTGTGCTGTTGCTTCGTTCGGTTCTGGCGCTTCCTCATGGCTGATAAAATGGAAATCGATTTACCTTCCGATTCCCAACCCCTCAAGTCACGAGATCGAATCGTTCGGGTAACAAACACTCTTTTCTGATTCTCATAGCTTTTGTTTTTTTATTGAAATTCACACTCTCAATGACTCGATCACTGTTTAGTTCACTCTACATTTGACAAATATAGGATCTTTATTGGTTAATTTAGCAGTTTTGAATTGTTTCCCCTTTATGCGTTGAATGATTCTTTTTGTTCATGAATGCAGATTATTGATTTTTTATTTTATTTTATTTTAGGGTTTGAGTTTTTATATTGAATTGCATGTTTGATGTGTGGTTGTTTTGCATGGTTTTCAGAGGCTTGTCCAGTTTGGGGTTCCTGAGGAGCAGCTTGACCAGCCTGGTTTGGTTGATTTTGTTAAGGATAAGAGGGATTTGATACCTGACCTGGTGTCTGTTATATTGCCTCCGGATGTGGAAGTGGCAGAAGCATTGCAAGATTCTAAATTGGGTTCGAAGAAGACACCTTTGGGTGTGACCATGAAGAAGAGGTTCCATGAGAGCATGGTGTGGTTGCAGTGGTTGATGTTTGAAGGTGACCCGAGTGCAGCCCTGAGAGGCCTTTCCAAGATGTCTGTTGGGCAGAGGGGTGTCTGTGGGGCTGTTTGGGGACACAATGATATAGCTTACAGGTGTAGGACATGTGAACATGACCCGACCTGTGCAATCTGTGTTCCTTGTTTTGAGAATGGGGATCACAAGGGCCATGATTACTTTGTTATATACACGGGTGGTGGTTGTTGTGATTGTGGGGATGTCACAGCATGGAAGCGTGAGGGTTTCTGCTTGAAGCATAAGGGTGCCGAGCAGATACAGCCTCTTCCGGAGGAATTTGCAAACTCTATTGCACCTGTGCTTGGTTCTCTTTTCACATGTTGGAAACACAAGCTAGTGAGTGCGAGTGATTCCATTACTGAAAGAAAGAAGGCTGCCAATGAGCTAACTTTTTCTGTGGTTGATATGCTTTTAGAATTTTGCAAGCATAGTGAGAGTTTGCTCAGCTTTATTGCCAAGTCGTTGTTCTCTTCTACTGGTTTATTGGGCATCCTGGTGAGATCTGAGAGGTTTTTAACTGATGTTGTTGTAAAGAAACTCCATGAGCTGCTCCTGAAATTGTTGGGAGAACCTATTTTTAAATATGAGTTTGCTAAAGTTTTTCTCACTTACTATCCAAGTGTTATAAATGAGGCCATAAAAGAGTGCAGCGACCATCCTCTGAAGAGGTATCCTCTACTATCCACGTTCTCTGTGCAGATACTTACAGTGCCCACTCTTACCCCACGTCTTGTGAAGGAAATCAACCTACTAACCATGCTGTTAGGATGTCTTGAAAGCATTTTCATTTCTTGTGCTGAAGACGGACGTTTACAGGTAATGAGTTATTTCATCTCTTTAAAGGAATACTACTTTGATAGACAAAATATTTAGATGTGGAAGAGTAATGAGTCTGTCTGGCTATCATCCTTTTAAATAATTATGAGTGATTTTTGTTGTGAAGTTTGTTAAAAAATTTATATTATTGTAATGTTGCTATACTTGTTACAATCATGCTTTTAATCTTCTTTCATGATGTTAAAGAAATAAAGAATCCATTTGCAGGTTTCCAGATGGGTAAATTTGTATGAGACGACGATACGTGTTGTTGAAGATATCCGATTTGTAATGAGCCATGTGGTGGTGCCCAAATATGTAACAAATGACCAGCAAGATATCTCAAGAACCTGGATGAGGCTTATATCCTTTGTGCAAGGGATGAACCCTCAAAAGAGAGAAACAGGTCAACATATAGAAGAAGAAAATGAGAATGTCCATTTGCCTTTTGTTTTAGGGCACTCTATTGCCAATATTCACTCTCTATTGGTAGATGGAGCATTTTCTGATTCTAGCAAGGGAGAGATGGATGATGAAAATGTTTGGAGCTCAAATAAGAATGAATCAGATGATGGAGATAACCTAAGACGTGCAAAGGTAGGGCGGCTCTCCCAGGATAGCTCTACATGTAATGTGACCTGTAGGAATAGTGTCTTTGCTTCATCAAAGGTTCTTGAGATAAAATCTGACGCCTCTTCTCAACTGCTTCTTCCACGTTCTGTCTCTTGGTTGATATATGAGTGTTTAAGGGCTATTGAGAATTGGTGGGGAGTTGAGAATACCCCTGGGGTGCTTCCTAAAATATTAGCTCCAAACAATGATAGTGTCTATGATGACAATTTTTCAGCATTTAAGAGAACAATATCTAATTTCAGAAGGGGTAAATATACATTTGGTAGGCTTGCAAGTTCAAGAGAAGATCATGGTAACAAATGCTCTGAATATTGCATTGATGACCTGGAAATTGGTAAAAATGCAGGGAAGGATGGTAAATTGAAAACAGATGGTGAAATTGATTCAGAAAACACCTGCATCCGTCCCAGTTTTGATGATAGTGCCATGGACGAAGATTTTCCTGTGGAATCAGACTGTCTACATTTTTTATCATTACCTGATTGGCCACAGATAGTCTATGATGTTAGTTCACAAGATATATCTGTACACACTCCGTTACATAGATTGCTTTCCATGCTATTGACAAAAGCACTGAGAAGATATTTTTGTGAATCTGAAGTGCCAGATGTCACTGATGTTTGTTCTACTAATTCATTGTCAACAATTTACACTGACTTCTTTGGACATGCTTTACGAGGAAGTCATCCGAATGGTTTCTCTGCCTTTATAATGGAGCATCCAATGCGGATTAGGGTCTTTTGTGCTGAAGTCCATGCTGGAATGTGGCGTAAAAATGGAGATGCTGCTTTACTATCTTGTGAATGGTATAGATCAGTACGCTGGTAAGTCAATTTTGAATTACTATATACTGTTTATAAAGGGTTGAAATTCATTCATTATATTATACTACATCAGTTCTTTACTTCCACAGGTCTGAACAAGGTCTGGAGCTTGATCTATTTCTCCTTCAGTGTTGTGCTGCACTAGCTCCAGAAGATCAATATGTCAGTAGAATTCTAGAGCGCTTTGGGCTATCAAATTACTTATCCCTAAATCTTGAACGGTCTAGCGAGTATGTCCTCTCCTGTAACAGGACA
The DNA here is from genome assembly GCF_033153095.1 of Gastrolobium bilobum. Lineage (NCBI taxonomy): Eukaryota > Viridiplantae > Streptophyta > Magnoliopsida > Fabales > Fabaceae > Gastrolobium > Gastrolobium bilobum. The sequence continues at coordinate 18,269 of NW_026899298.1, forward strand.
AACTTTTCATGCAACTATGTTATTTTGAAATGCTTAAAGATGCAGTATTATAGGAAGTTAATGGCATATAAGTTCTTGAAGGATATAATTATCTTCTGGATTGAACCATTATTGTTATGATGCTTTAGCAGCCTCGTTGGTCACTTCTTTGATGTTTTAAAGTTCTTTTTATTCTACACTCTGTGTATACAAATGCTCTCGAGTTTTAAGCTTGCTGCTGCATGAGATGCCTTTCTTTACCACATTTATCTTGTTTAACTCATCTAAAGTAGCATCATTTTGCATATGTTCTCCTTTATACAAAACTGATTGAAATTAAAGTCCTAGAATGCCTTCCTACATTTCCTATGGTTCAATTCATGGTCATACTGTAGAAAATATTTCTTGTAGGGTGATTATAAGATAAAGGTGCCAGATAAAGAAATTCTGGCAGAGACTTCATAGCATTTTTGGGTAAAATTGGTTTTGTCTATTGAGTTTGGAGAAATTTGTCTTATGCCACTTAACATGTCTTGGGAGAAGTAAAGAAGGCAAGGTCCGTCATTGTTGTGCTTTGTGGTATGTAGTGATTTGGTATCTGTAGTTAGAGAGAAATGTCAGAATTTTCAGGGATAATTTCTTGATGTTTCCTTTTTTCAAGATAAAGTAGTCTTGGCTACTTTGTTTTCAGAGGCTCTTCTGTGTTGGATAGACAAACATTGATGAGCTTCACTCACTATTCTTTTTTCTTTTTAATTTGTTTTTGTTGTTCCCTTTTTTTAGGGAAGATATATCATTTTCTCCTATACTTGTTTCTCTCTTCTATAAATTTCTGTTTAAAGAAAAATAAACTAGAATAAAAAATGCAATCTTATAATCCATGCGCTCTTCATTTCATCTTGCTGACCTAACTGAATCATTTACTGGTCTAGCTCATTATTTACATGATGTGTACACCTAATACACTGTAAATGGTTACTTTTGGAACTTTTGGGCCCTCCAGGCTCCAGTTCTTACTGTATTTTTATCTTGATCTTATAGTTGTCCTTGAGATATTGTCGTTTAAAATTGGTACCTCAAGGCTTGTCCATATCCTTGCGAATCTTAATTTATATAGTCTAATCTTATTTTAGAACCTTATGCAAATATGCATTAATTGAGTCACAACTCACAAAAACAAGTTGCTCCGCTTACAGTCACAGCCAATTCAATCATTCCCATAGTCTTCTAATTTGATTGTTGAATGCTGTGAAGAATCAACTCTCTTAAAAGCTTAAGTTGTTAAATCAAGGGCCATTAATTACGCAAGAAACCTTCAGGGCTTGAAATACGGACAATGTACAAGTGCACTTTGCCTTGTGTTGTGATTTAACTTTAGTTTTGAAGAATGAGGACAGCATTGATCAAACTCTTGATCACTTGGTTATAGAGGCTTTGATATTATGTTAAGGATCTATTCTCCTAAAAGCTTAAGGTGTTTGTGGATGCCATTGAATGATTTTATATCTCTAACAAATATGGAAAGTTTTGCTTGTTTCCTTTTATCTGAGTCTGACCAGGATCTTAAGATCTCGGATTAATGATATTCATATTTTACTTGTTATGTTTTGTTGTGCTAATGTATAACTCCTCCCATATTTTCTTGCAATTTGTTTGATCTTTTTATACGTAATTTGTTTAATAATGAATGCTTTCTGATTTACAGATATGAACCTGTTTTAGTCCAGGAAATGCTTACACTTATTATTCAGATTATAAAAGAACGGCGCTTTTGTGGGCTAAGTACTGCTGAAAGTTTGAAAAGAGAACTAATTTATAAGTTATCCATTGGAGATACCACTCATAGTCTATTGTTGAAGTCTCTTCCTCGTGATCTCTCCAAGTTTGAACAGCTTCAAGACATTTTGGATACTGTAGCTGTTTATTCTAATCCATCTGGATTTAATCAGGTCTTGTTGAATCTTGAACAAATTTATCACTTTATTTTGTTAGCTTGTATTTACCTAGCTTTTCACCTGTTATATCAGGGTATGTATTCTCTGCGATGGCCGTTGTGGAAAGAATTGGATTTGTATCATCCACGTTGGAATTCAAAGGATTTACAAGTTGCCGAAGAAAGATACCTACGCTTCTGCAGTGTCTCTGCACTAACTAGTCAGGTGCCCCAGTGGACCAAAATCCATCCTCCTCTGAAGGGAATAGCCAGAATAGCCACTTGCAAAGTTGTCCTACAATTTATCCGTGCAGTGCTATATTATGCTGTTTTTACTTTTAAATCAGCTGAATCCCGTGCTCCTGATAGTGTTCTTATACCTGCACTACACTTGCTATCGTTATCACTAGATATTTGTTTTCAGCAGAAAGGATCTAGTGAGAATACATGTCATGATGTGGCACAAATTCCCATAATAGCCTTCTCTGGAGAAATAATTGATGAGAATTCTTCTTATGATGGTGAACTAAGCTTGTTGTCACTTCTTGTTTTACTGATGGAAAGGCACAGGAAGGAAAATGAAGACAACTTTGTACAACCAGGTGGTTGCAGTCTATCTACTCTAATTGAAAGCTTACTGAAGAAATTTGCTGAGATTGATGACAGATGCATGATTAAGTTGCAAAATCTTGCCCCTGAAGTCGTGGGTCATGTTTCTGAAATTGTTCCAACTAGAGACTCAAGTGTCTCATTGTCGGCTTCTGATAGCGAGAAACGCAAGGCAAAAGCTCGGGAGAGGCAGGCTGCTATAATGGTAGGTTGCCGTGTGTTTTTGTTCTTTACGAAATGTTGTATTCTGTTTTCAGTCCTTCATGATTTTGTTGCAAGACAAATCTGAGACATGATGTTAATTATTAAATATTGAAAGTCTAGAATATTTTGAAAGATATAAGCTTTTCATATCTTTCAGGTGAATGGATAGTTTACAGGCTAAGGAAGGCATTTGGTTGCAAATGTTCTCAATTGTGCTAAACATATTTTATTTACTTTTTAATGAAGACAGCCTTGACCTGTTCTGTTGTGCCAATTTAATTGCCTTCAACATTTGAATCATTGTCTAAGTTTACTTGTTTTCTAATGCAGGAAAAGATGAGAGCCCAACAGACAAAATTTTTGGCCAGCATTGATTCTACTGTTGACGATGGTTCTCAACTTGGTCATGAAGGTGACTTAGACACTGAACATGATGCTGAAGAATCTAAACAAATTGTTTGCTCTCTTTGCCATGACCACAGTTCAAAATATCCCATTTCAATTTTTATTCTTCTTCAGGTATATAGCTGTAGCATGCATGCTGTGAGCTAGATAAAGTATAGGTTCTAGTTTGTTGCACTTCATTAAATTTTATTCAATGTTACTTATTTTAGCCCCTGGCTTAATTCATTCATTTTTTCTTTGTACAAGAAATCTAAGCTTGTGAGTTCCGTGGACCGAGGTCCCCCATCATGGGCCCAACTTCGCCAATCAGATAAAGAACACATGCCTATCATCAACACCAAGGAGACAGATACATTAGCTATGAACTGGAATTCAGGATCAACTTCTTCTTCCCATTTAACTCAGTTAGTTCAGAATGCTGCCAATGAATTAGCTTCTTCTGGGCAACCTGGGGAAGTTAATCTTTTTCTGCGATATGTCAAGAATCAATTCCCAGTGTTGGGAAATTTTCAGCTCACAGACACATGTTATGAAGAAAAAGAAAGGACGCCATATACTTTTGAGACATTAGAACGGGGTATGTATTTCTGCATTCGTGATGAAGTACATGATCTTATGTTGTCTTCTGATTTGATGAATGAGGATGAGAAGGTTCCAACTGCTGGAGGGAATCCAAATAATATAATAGATACTGGATCTGTATTGCTTGGGAAATATACAGCTGATCTTGTGAGAGAGATGTCGGAAAATTCTTCTGCATCTGAAAATGCTTGTGGGGAGAATGCTTCTGTTGAATCAACATCACAGCATCCAGCATATGATGGATTTGGTCCCACAGATTGCGATGGAGTTCATCTTTCTTCATGTGGGCATGCAGCACATCAAGGGTGTCTTGATCGATATTTGTCTTCATTAAAAGAAAGGTATGTTTCATTTAGAGTTATATACATAAATTACTATTTTTATGTTTGTGATCATTGAATGCTTCTTCTAGTCACCTTTATGCCTTCTCTTTTGGTTTAAACTATGCCAATATGTCCTATCCTTTTGAGATTAACCAACCCTTATGCAAATTGTTTTTAGTTGTCGCATTTGAGATATATTAAGATAAAAATATACTGGAAAAGACAATTTGTATTTATCTTCTGAACCCAAACACAGATTCAGATAAGGAATTACAAGGAAATTCAACAGAAATCGAGTCTCAATGGAGTACAATTAAGCAACTCAGTATAATAAAATAATAACCCTCAAATTACTACTACCCAGAGCATTCGAGAGGCTCTGGTTCTCTCCCAAATTCCAGCCTAAGCTCCAATATTTTCCAAGTGGTCCCAAAATGGAATAATTCCTTGCCATATGTAACCGTGGGTGTAAAGGTGAGCTGAGGCATGACTCCAACATTCCTCTAACCAACTGTTGACTCAGCAGTAGTATTAGGGGCTTGTGATCCTCTACGCCTCCTCCTTGAATACACCTTCCTGATTCTGACTGAAGCTGCCACATCATCCGTATCAACACTCCCTCCCAACACAATCACCTTGTCCTCAAGGTGGAAATTAGGGAATTGGCACTGAATAACTGTAAAGTCCTCCCAAGTGTTTTCGAAGGATGGTAAGGACTTCCATTTGATTAATACTTCAAGCCCTCCTCCTGCTGTATTCCTCCACTGCAACACATCTTCTGGTTCAGCTTGAAGTTCCCACTCTTCAGAATAAACAGCAGGCAATGGTTGTGATTGCAAATTAGGAGAGATTGCCTTTTGCAACAAGGACACATGGAAGACGGGGTGAATCTTGCAATCTGCTGGGAGCTCCAATTTATATGCCACTTCACCAATCTTAGCCAATATTTTGTAAGGACCATAGTATCGAGAGCTCAATTTTTCATTGATCCTTTTTGCCAAGGACTTTAAACGATACGATTGAAGCTTTAAATATACCACATCTCCTTCCTTAAAATCAGCTCTCTCCTTTTGGGTAATCACATGCCCTTGCAAGTCGATGGAGACTCCCCTGCAAATCCCCTGACTTGAAACCCGATGGCCATCACCTAGCTCAACCGAGTACTTTGGCGTCTTGTCAACTTGCAGATTGAATCTTCTGGCTACCTTGGTACCCACAAAGTTGTGAGAAGCACCGCAATCTATCAACACCACGACCTCGTTCCCTACCCTTCCCCACAATCGCATGGTCCGACTAGAAGAAAGTCCTAATAAACTTTGCATTGAAAGCTGCAAAGCCACTGTTCCACCCTCTATGTCAGAGGTGACAGCTACCTCAGACTCCGTGACCTCTTCGTCTTCCTCTCCTTCATCAACCACGATTAGATGGAGCTGTTTGACTGTACATCTATGGCTGGGGTTCCACTTTTCGTTGCATTTAAAACAGAGTCCCAACCAGTGCCGTTCATTCAGCTGAGCTTGCGTTAGACGACGGCCATCGCTGCGGAGAGTGCTACTTGACGAACTCTCAGCGGTGCGATTGGTCCTTATTCTGGCGTTAGAAACGCTAGGGTTCCCTCTCTCTGTGTTGGACGCTCTCGAAGCTTCGCTTGAAACGGGCTTAACATTTGATAAACCGGGTAAGTTATGCTGACCTATATTCGTAACCCGGCCCATGGAAAAACCCGTTCCATATTTGCTGGACTGGGCCGATCTATTACCCCAACTCATTGTATTGGGCCCACCCTTCTTTGCCCAACCCTTCAGCCACCCATGCCTGGTTTCTTCTTTCAATCTTCAAAGCCGACTTCATCATCTCCTTCAATCTGGTGGTGGGGTGCATCAAAAGTTCTTCCCTAATACTATCTTGTAACCTGTTTAACCAAATGCCTCTGAGAATCTCTTCATCTTCATACCTGAGTGGGCTCACCACTTTTTCAAAAGCTTCTCTGTATTCCGCTACACTTCCAATCTGTCTCAACGTTAGTAATGGACAAAGTGGATTGTTCTGCATTTCTGGTTGGAATCGACTAAAGACCTCTGAACGGAATATAGCCCAAGTGGTGTTCATGGTGTTAATCTCCCACCATTGATATCACTTCAGGGCCTCTCCTTCCATGGCTAAGAGTACCGCCGGAAGTTTTTCGTTCTCCGTGAATCCATTTACCACGAAATAGCGCTCCACTTTGTTGAGCCACCCATAAGCAACTTCACTAGAAAACATCGGTAGTTCGAGCTTCCTCGTTTGGGTATCCACCATGGTTGGGCCTCCTCCATTTCCTCCATGACCACGTCCTGGGTTCCGGTTAGTAGTGTTTTGGAGAACTTCATCCAACCTCCTAATAATTTCCACCAGTCCTTCTTCCGTTCGTCGTATTCTCTCGGCTAATTCATCATATCGTGATTCCATACTTTTGGTCACCACCATCCAAAGCCCTCCCGGATCGGAGAGCTCTGATACCAAGTGATAGGATTTAAGATATATTAAGATAAAAATAGACTGGAAAAGACAATTTGTATTTATCTTCTGAACCCAAACACAGATTCAGATAAGGAATTACAAGGAAATTCATAAGAAGTCGAGTCTCAATGGAGTATAATTAAGCAACTCAGTATAATAAAATAATAACCCTCAAATTACTACTACCCAGAGCATTCGAGAGGCTCTGGTTCTCTCCCAAATTCCAGCCTAAGCTCCAATATTTTCCAAGTGGTCCCAAAATGGAATAATTCCTTGCTATATGTAACCGTGGGTGTAAAGGTGAGAGGCGTGATTCCAACATTCCTCTAACCAACTGCTGACTCAACAGTAGTATTAGGGGCTTGTGATCCTCTACGCCTCCTTCTTGAATACACCTTCCTGAATCTGACTGAAGCTGCCACATCATCCGTATCAGTGTCTTGATCAATATTTGTCTTCATTAAAAGAAAGGTATGTTTCATTTAGAGTTATATACATAAATTACTATATTTATGTTTGTGATCTGTTGAGATATATAAAATCATTAATGTAGCCTCTCCCAACAGCTTAAGCTTTTGGGTTGAATTGGTTCTTTACATGGTATTAGAGCCTCGGTGTATCTAGTTCGATCCTCACCGCCCCCTACTTTCTTTCTAGTGGAATTTCTTTCTACGCACAGGGAGGTGGGCCTGTGCATCATCCACCCTTTAAGCCCAAGGGGCTTTCGTGTGAGGGGGCGTGTTGAGATATATAAAATCATTAATGTAGCCTCATCCCTAAAATTGTGCGTACCTAATGGACCTATTATCCTCCGATAAAAAAAAATTCAACAGACTTCTGTTTCAACTTCGATCCACTGCCAGATCGGTAATGATCCCTTCTTTGCAATCATTTTCTTTCTCCACTGCACATCTCCAAGGCATTTTCTCCCTCATCCGTGCATGGCTCAGCCAACTGCCACGACATCTACGAAGATTATTAAACAACCATCTCACCTAAAAGCTCAAGCTATTAAGTAAAGGCCACTTTAATGGTTTTATATTAAACTTTTCTAACACACCCCTTCACACAAGAGCCCGTTTGGCTTGAAGGGTGAATAATGCATAGGCTCACCACCTGTATTAAGAAATTTCACAATTAAATATTTATTAGAAGAATGGGGGAGGTGAGAATCGAACATGTGACCACTTGGTCACTGTCTCTCTGACACTGAATTAAACAACCTTTTCACCTAAAAGCTTAAGTTTTTTTAGTGAAGGCCACTGTAATGGTTTTATATTAAACTTCTCTAACAAAGATAGAGGACATATTTTGTTTGTCGGATATTTAGATGCCTACTGGGCAATTTCTTATGTTGATAGATGATCCACCTCTTGGGTTGTGTACTCCAGAGAGAGAGGTTAATTTATATCTTGGAAAGTAAGAAACATAATGTAGTTGCTACTTGCAAGATCAAGGGTTGAAGAGGATCCTCTGCTATGGCATTCACCACTGCCGAATTCATCTGGCTAAAGCAACTTCTTTAGTAGCTTCAATTCACGAAGACCATGCACCGACCCTTTTTTGTGATGACCAAGCTTTACTGTATATTGGCTGCTATCCTGCTTTTCATGAAATGACCAAACACATTGAGTTAGATTGTCATTTTGTCGCTAGAAAGATCCAAACTGGAGACTGATAAAATTAGACCCTAATTGTAGTAAAAAGGATGGATCCTTTATTGACAGGAACCCACAATCTTTTGATCAGTTGATACTGATCAGAGATCAAGAACGCATAGGACACAGTACAAACTCTCTTCGAAGAGATCTAGGCTCTCTCTTCCATTTCCACTCCAAGTCTCAAACTGATCTTTCTTATTTCCCTTCAATTATTTATATCTTGTCATACCATGTCATCTCCCCCTCTAACTAACTATTTCGACTTACTAAGAGAAATTGGCCCACTTTTGATTGGGGTTCTACTAACAATACTCCATCCTGAAGTTTCACCTTGTCCTCAAGGTGAAATTCAGGGAAATTCTCCTTCACCCATGATCCTGCCGTAGCCTGCTGACATAAACTTGGAGAGGCTTAGAAGTTGTCTGCACATTCGTATCAGAAACACTGGAACCCAATGAATAAGTGTGTATTCTGGTTACCATATAGAAGAAACCACCAAATTCTCTATTTCTTCCCCTGATAAGAGATCTGGCAGGTCAGACCAAATTGATAGGAACCCAAAAGCAGATTGAGTTTTCAGTGGGAGAGTTGAGAAAAACAAAGAAAGGAAAAGAGAAAGAATACACCTGTAGTGTTTATTGAATCACAAAAATAGACCAAAGGAGAAAAATATACTTCCAAGGGTTCCCCCTTCACAAAGGGTTCCCCCTCTCTTCAAAAGAGCTAATGTTTTGTGCCCAAAATGATAAGCTGATTACCTTCTCCTATTTAACTGCCTAACTATTCTAGTTAACTACTTTCTGGCTTGGTCATTTGATTTTAACAAGCATTTTTGGAGACTTGGGTGTGCCCTAGATCCTTGGACCATTTTTTGATTATTAGCTTCACTGGTTTTGGGAGAAGTAGAGGAACCAAATTTTTGTGGAAAGGTGTTGTCGATGCTGTATTTTGGTGCATATTATAGGAGCATTATTCTTGTATCTTTCGGGAGAGTTCTTTGGTTGGGCAGCTTCTTTGGGACAAGTTCAGATTTGGCTTCTACTTGGTGTAGAGCTCATGATTTTTTAAAGAGATTTCCCTTACAGATATGTTGAGTGATAGAGATGTTTTTTTTATTGATTAACCAAAGAATATACAATGCAATAGAAGAAAAGAGCCTAGCTCCCAGCTTTGAGGAATCCCCCAAGCCCCTGCCTCATGGGGCACATATCCCAAAGTCTACGGATATCCACATTCCTATTTAAAGAGCAAAAAACCAAAACAGAAATTTGAAAGGATAAACTTAAAATTATTTACTTATTCTAAATAGGAGATAAAGATAACAACTTATCTCCTTATCCTAAGTTCTAAAGATAACAGCTTATCTCCTCCTCCTAAGTTCTCTCCCCTCTAACTAGCCTAATCTACTAATACTGAAACAGATTGAAAGGAAAACTGAAGACTACCTAACTAATTATCCTATGATTAAGTGGAGTGGGTAGCTTTGCATCATTGGTTTTTTTCCTCTGCTTTTTGTATTTTCATTTTTTCAGGAATATTTCTTATCCTCGTATCTCTTTGAAAACATCATTGTTTTATCTTGATGGCGTTCTTCTTTTATTAAATAAATAAAAAAAAAAATCATAACAATGGAGATTTTAAGCCAACGGAAGTTGGATCATGTAGTCCACCTTTTGCTTGTGAAAACAGCATGACTTGGGTTAGAATCCTGAAATCCTCTGTTAGTAGGCATTTTTTAATATCACTATAACTCCTCGCCGAGATTGATGGCCTTGGAATCGGGGAGAGCATCCCCTTACCCTGAATTTTCATGTACCAGAAAAGGGAGATTTTAAGCTCAGTCAGTCATACATATGATTAACTGAGTTCTTCAATCAAATCAAATCTGATGAATCTAATGGTACGTGGTCATATATATACATAATGCAGAAATAGTTAATAGATTGGAAGTCAGGCTTTTTCATGATGGAGGGATTGGTATTTTGTAATTATGACTTAGTATATAAGATGCCTAATATACCATATACTGCTTGAACAGATATGTCAGAAGAATTGTTTTTGAAGGAGGACATATTGTTGACCCAGATCAGGTATAAGTTTGTTATGATATCTCTATACTCTTTTCTCCCCTCTCTTGTCCTTTTTGAATTTTCATTCTTTTTTTTTTATATTTTTTTAAAGGGAGAGTTTCTCTGCCCAGTGTGCCGCCGACTTGTAAATTGTGTCTTGCCTACTTTACCTGGAGAATTACAGAAGCCTCTCAAGCAGTCTATTGTCTTGAGTACTGGTTCAATACCTACTGCAGCCCCCATAGCTAAATTGAGCGAAGTGACACATTCACTTCACCTTCAGCAAGCCTTGAAGCTCTTGCAATCTGCTGCCAATGCAGTTGGAAAAGATAAATTCTTAAAAGCCATTCCTTTGCATCACATTGATAGAACTAGACCAAATCTTGAAAATTTCTCTCAGGTGCTTTCTAAAATGTATTTCCCTGGCAAACAAGATAAGTTATCAACATTTGCCAGACTAAACCATTCAATACTGATGTGGGATTCTCTTAAGTACTCCTTGACGTCAATGGAGATTGCTGCACGTTGTGGAAGGACTACTTTAACTCCAAACTTTGCTCTTAGTGCCATGTATGAAGAACTCAGATCTTCAACTGGCTTTATATTATCTTTGTTGCTGAAACTTGTTCAAAAGGCACGGAGTAAGAATTCTCTTCATGTACTTCAAAGATTTAGAGGTGTTCAACTCTTTGCAGAATCGATTTGCTCTGGGGTTTCCCTGAATTATGCAAATAATGATGTATCTGGGAGAGGTATAATTCTTGTTCTAAGTTTCTATTGATTCAAACACAAAATGATTTTACTTATTTAGCATATTTTAATTTTCGACCATCTTTTAAATGTAAATATTATCTTGTTCAATTTGGAAGGTGTGGCTTGTTGCTCATGATTTGCTGTTCTCAAATTGCAACAGAAATCCTGTTCACATTTGACAATTTTTTTTTTTTTTTTTTGGTTTCATATGATAAATTTTTCCTGGTGGTAAATTTGATAGGGTTCAAAGTTGTTTTCTACTGCTGTGTCAAAATAGAAAGGCGTTCAGCCTAATTACTTGTGACATGAATTTACAGAATTTTGTTTCTTCCTTTTAATAAACCTAAATTGGGAAAAAGTTATTCCAGCAACTTTATCGGTGGTCTAAGTTGCATCTGATCTCATAATTTAATCATTTATGTGAATAATTGTGATGATCCATTTGTTTGTGTGCATTGCCTGCATGCCAGAAATTTGCGTGAGTTTATTCCCTCAGGTTTTTATTTTAATTGTATAGCAAGTGTTTTTATCTACTACTGATTTACTTTTTTTTAACTGCTATATATTCACAGGTGATATGCTAACTATCTTAAAGCATATTGAAAAGGACTTGTCGAACACTGACATATGCTTTTGGAGTCAGGCTTCAGATCCTGTACTTGCCCATGACCCTTTCTCAACGTTGATGTGGGTTCTGTTTTGTCTACCATATCCATTTTTGTCATGTGAAGAATCTTTGTTATCCCTTGTGCATCTTTTCTATATCGTAGCTGTAACCCAGGTTGGTCACCTTATTTCCAACTTAATTAATGATGTGTTCTCTGATAGTGTCTATTTCCTAATCTATTTTTCCTATGGGTACAGGCTATAATTTTGTATTATGAGAAATCTCAGGATAAATCATCAAGCAAGTCAAGTTTTTCAGATTGCCTGATTACTGACATATATAAAGTTATGGGTGAATCTGGATGTGCTCTGCAGTATTTTGTGTCAAACTATTTTGACCCTGGTGTTGATATTAAAGATGCGATTCGGAAGTTTACTTTCCCTTATTTGCGAAGATGTGCATTGTTGTGGAAATTACTCTATTCTTCTATCCCAGCACCATTCTGTGATGGGGAATATATGTTGGATAGATCGTGGAATGTCCTGAATGACACCATGGACAGGGCCAATATTGACATGTTTGAGGTCACAAAAATTCAAGAGCTTGAGAATATGTTTAAAATTCCCCCTCTTGATGCGGTTCTAAAGGATGAACTTTCAAGATCTTCAGTCTCTATTTGGTGTCGTCATTTTTGCAAGGAAATTGAATTGCAGGGAATTCAACGTCATATGCATATAACACCTGCAGTTCCATTTGAATTGATGAGATTGCCAAATGTTTATCAGGATCTTTTGCAGAGGTACTTCTAACTATTATATTGTTGTGTAGGGTACCATATTACTTTTTTTATTCATACAAATATATATACGTAAGCAGGTGTATCAAACAGCGCTGCCCGGAATGCAAAACACTTCTTGATGAGCCTGCATTGTGCCTACTGTGTGGTAAATTGTGCTCCCCTAGTTGGAAACCATGCTGCAGGTTCACTTCCTACCAATTTTATTGTTAGGATTACAGTTTATGTTTAGAAATGCATTTCAGCATTTAAAGTTTTGTCTCATTCTTAAGCTGTACTACAGTGATTAATTACAAGCTTGATTTTAATTATTTTCATTGGGTTCAGATTCAAACTGATTGGTAGCTGCAATATCTTTAATTTGAGCTTCGAACATAAGTTTGTATGCTTGAATATATTTTCCACTTTTTGCAGATCTTTCCACTTTTTTCGTTGGCCATCTTACTATCTTAGATTTCTTTCAAGTTTTACGGCATCCTCTAATCTAGAATTAACAAATGTGATAAAGACTCAAGGTAGATTTAGAAAACAGTAGTAGCATTATAGGTGTGAATTATGTTTGTCAGATGAGTTTTTCTTTCTGGCGGAAATTGCCTTTCATGTCAGGAGTTGCAGACTGAGTCTGATTGTGAAATTAAAAATTAATAGGTGTACATGATTCAACGATGTTCGGATGATTAGGAATTGCAAGGAATTTCTACTTTGTATTAGCATATAAATGCTTTGTAGTTAGTTTACTTCCCGTATTACTGTTACTGGTAATTAGCTTTGTTGTTGTGTATTCGCTTGATCATGGTGTGTGCAACACCTGATTAGTTCTCTTATGGTTAGTTTGTTATTTGTAAATCATTACACTGCCTCATTGCTAAGTCAACTCTTAGCTCTATAAATAGAGCTCTATGTGCATCTGTTTGCTACTTGAATAATATCTTCAGAAATTCTCAAAGCTTTTCAATGGCTTGTCTCTCCTCTCTCTCTCATTCTCTCTCATCTTCGTGTTCATTTCTGTTATGGTGTCACAGCCTTCAATCTGAATGCCTGATCCATACCGAGCCAAACCATGTCTTCCGCATCAGATTTACCTTCTTCTAATCGAGAATCATCGCATGCAAATCGAAGTTCAGGAGGATGCTATGGAGGATGTAATAACAGAGGAAGAGGCTGTGGAGGAAGATCAAACGTTTACTGTCAGCTCTACTACAAGTTTGGGCATGATGTAGACTTGTTGCATTGGTAAAGCCCAATCGTTTACCTTCATAACCCTCAAATATTGTTTACAATAAACCTTTTGAGTTGATATATAGTGATTTATGGGCCCTGCACCAGTAAAATCAATTATGGGGCACCTGTACTACATTTCCTTTGTGGATGCCAATACAAGGTTTACATGGATATATCCTTTGAGACAAAAATCTGAGGCACTTCAAACCTTCAAAAACTTTCACTCTCTAATTACAACTCAATTTCAACTCCCAATTAAATCCATACAAACAGATTGGGGAGGGGAATTTAGATCCTTTGCACTATCTTCTTCTTCATGGAATTAACCATAGAAGAGCATGTGCACACACCCATAATCAAAATGAGGTAGTTGAGAGAAAACATAGACACATTGTTGAAACTGGCCTCACTATGGTGTCATGTGCTTCCCCTACCAATGAAATATTGGGATTATGCCTTCATCTCTATTGTTTACCTTATAGTTGAAAAAGAGATAATCTTCAACATCAACTACACCTTTAGCCCAAATTAATTGAGGTCGGTGGTAGATGAACCCAAATAAAAGATACGAAAAGGTTGAAATAAAAATAAATAAATAAAATAGTAATAATATATATATATATATATATATATTTAAATATAAAAGTAATAAAAGAAGGGGAAAAGAAGAAGAGTGGGAAATAAAGAGGAAAAGGACTAAAAAGGGACCAACTGGAACATAGGAATAACAATGGGTCTAACTCTTCACCATGCTTATAGCTCTTCTCCATTCCGTTCTAAGGCACACCGTCCGCCAATCTATATCTCACTCTATTAAGTCTTGTTTTATTACCTTCCCTCAAGTAAGCTTCGGTCTACCTCTACCTTTCTTTGTGTTGAGCTCTTGACTTTTGTTCTCACGGGAGCATCCAAGGGCCTTCTCATTACGTGCCTAAACCACCTCAATCTATGTTCTCTCATCTTTTCAGCCACCGGTAGTACTCCTACCTTTCGTCGAATATCTTCATTTCTTATCTTATCCAACCTCGTATAACCACACATCCACCTTAACATCCTCATCTCTGCTACTCCTATTTTATGTTCATGTTGCCTATGTGCTGGCCAACATTCAGCTCCATATAGCATTGCAGGCCTTACTGCTGTTCTATAGAATTTTTCTTTTAACTTAAAGGGGATTTTGCAGTCACACAAAAACCCAGATGCACTACGCCTTTTCATCCTCCCTGCTCTGATTCTATGATTTACATTCTCATCAATCTCTCCACCTTTTTGCAAAATGGATCTCAGGTATCTAAAAGCATCTTTCTCGGGTACCTCTTACCACTTAGATGCACGGGATCTTGGTCTCTATTTAAAGAGACTAAATAACGTAATGGGCTAAGCCCAAAGAAGATTCTAGAATGGAAATAAATAAATAAATAAATAAACAAATACAATTATTTACAACACTCCCCATCAAGCTGAGGAATAGATATTTATCATTCTCAGCTTGCTAGTAAGCTCTTGAAACCTTTCTGAGGGAAGTCCCTTTGTCAGTATATCAGCTAATTGACGTCCAGAAGGGATGTATGGAATAGTGATCAACCCGCTATCAAGCTTCTCTTTGATAAAATGGCGGTCGACCTCAATGTGCTTAGTCCGATCATGTTGAACTGGATTATGAGTTATACAAATGACGAACTTATTATCACAAAATAGCTTCATATGTACTTCACATCTTTATTTTAAGATCACCAAGTATAATTCACAAACGCCTTCAGCCATAGCTCGAAATTCAGCCTCAGCACTCGATTTGGCAACCACGTCCTGCTTCTTACTCCTCCATGTCACTAGGTTACCACAAAGAAACATACAATAACCAGTGGTAGATTAACGATCAGCTACGGACCCAATATAATCAGCATCGGTATAAATTTCTAAAAAGAGATTGCCATTTGATAAAAACCCTCCTAAAATAACGCTTTATCGTAGGAAGTGCCATAGGGGATTATTTGGTGCCATTCTGTTATATGGGGGAGCTGAGTCAGCAGATGATGTTGTGCATGTGGTTGGAAGAGAGAGAATGATACACGAGGGAGTGCATCCTTAAAGGAGGAAAATACACAAAGATTGGTATCTTTGGGAACTAGGACTTTGGGCACCTTCTTGGTGAATGGGAGAGACCAGGAGCTCTATAATTCCCTTGGACTATCTTTAATATTCTGCCATTCAATTTTATTGTAATTTTGTTATATTGTTTCAAATCAAAATACATTGCTGTTAATTGTTCACAGAGATACAATTGATAGGATTTTGTTATCGAATTAATATAATTGCAGAAGTATTACAAAACTACAATAAACTAGTATGCAGCCTGAAGACGCAGCCAAAACTGCGTTCCGTACCCACGAGGGACATTACGAGTATTTGATTATGCCGTTCGTACTGACTAACGCCCCATCCTCATTCAAGCACTGATAAACGAAGTATTGAAACCTTTCTTGAGAAGGTTTGTGTTGGTATTTCTTGACGATATACTCATCTACAGCAGGAACCGAGTTGATCATTTGGAACATATGAGGGCAGTCCTAACAGCGTTGCGTAGTCACAAATTATTTGCTAATAAAAAAAAGTGTTCCTTTGGCAGTGAGCAAATAATGTATCTCGGTCATGTGATTACAAAGGATGGAGTGATGGCAGATCCTTCTAAGATTACAGCAATGAAGGAGTGGCCAGTCCCTAAAAACATCAAGGCCTTAAGAGGTCTTTTGGGACTTACAGGCTATTATAGAAAATTTGTGGAAGGGTATGGTAAAATTGCCAAACCTCTTACTGACTTACTCAAGAAGGATGCCTTCCAATGGAATAATGAGGTGCAGGCTGCTTTTGAAGAGCTGAAACAGAATATGTGAGTTACCTACCTTGGCCTTACCTAACTTTGAGAAGCCCTTTGTGGTAGTCACTGATGCTTCGGGGAAGGGAGTTGGAGCAGTATTGATGCAAGATGGTCGCCCGTTGGCATTTGTGAGTCAGGCTTTCTCTACTAGAGCCCAAGGGAAGTCAGTATACGAAAAGGAACTCATGGCAATTGTGTTTGCTATTCAAAAATGGCGTCCATTCTTATTGGGGCGTCTTTTCATAGTAAAAACCGATCAACGCATCTTAAAATACTCGTTGGAATAGTGAGGACTAGGAGAGGAACAACAGAGATGGATTTCGAAACTTTTGGGGTACGATTTTGAGGTACAATATCAACCGGGTCGAGCTAATGTGGTAGCCGATGCTCTATCAAGGCAGATGCAGTTTACTGCACTTACCACGGTATCGCTGCCATTGTTGGAGCAGCTGGAAAATGAGCAGTATCAAGATTTAGGCTTGAAGGGAATCATTCAAGATTTATTAATAGGAAGCTCTGCTTATTCGGATTACAAGCTGCGGGATGGGAAATTGCTATACAAAGGAAGTTTAATCCTTCCTTGCACTTCAGGGTTGATTCCTCTATTACATAAGGAATTCCACGAGTCATCATCAGGTGGGCATTCTGGTTTCTTTCATACTTACAAGAGGCTTGCGCAGTTGGTGTTTTGGCAGGGAATGAAACGCGCAATTAAGGAGAATGTTGTTGGGTGTCATATAAACCACCAAAAACCACTCCCCGTTAAATTCGACTAGCGAGTATGTTGCTGGGTGTCATATCTGCCAACAAAATAAATCTTTTGCTTTATCCCCAGCCGGTTTGCTCCAACCACTGCCCATCCCATCTCAGGTGTGGTCTAATATATCAATGGGTGGTTTACGTAAAGCAGGAGGATTTGATACAATTTTTGTGGTGGTTGATAGATTATCTAAATATGCCCATTTTATACTGCTATGTCATCCTTATTCTGCACCTGAAGTTGCTGAATTGTTTGTGAGAAATGTGGTCAAATTACATGGATTTCCTCAATCTATTGTTTCTAATCGCGATATAGTATTTCTAAGTCACTTTTGGGCTGCTCTATTTCGCCAGGCTGGTACATATCTTAAATTTAGTACAGCTTACCATCCTCAATCGAATGGTCAAACAGAGATTGTCAACAAATGTGTAGAGACATATGTATGTTGTTTTTGTAGCCCCAAACCGAAGCAATGGCATGCATGGTTGCATTGGGCAGAATTTTGGTACAATACTACCTATAAAGAATCATCTGGTATGACTCCTTTTAAAATCTTATACGGCTGTGACCCCCCCACATTGTTGCGGGCTGATGGGATGTCGAGGGTAGTAGAGGTGGATAAACTAATGTAAGAACGTGATTTGGTACTGACTCAACTCAGAGATCAGTTGGAAAAGGCACAAAATCGCATGAAACAACAAGCAGATAAGCATAGAAGAGATGTTCAATTTGAGGTAGGAGATACTGTGTATCTGAAAATGCAACCATACCAGTTAAAGTCTTTGGCTAGGAGGATGAATGAAAAGTTGAGCCCGTGTTATTATGGTCCCTATCCTATCATTGAACGGATTGGTGCAACAGCTTATCGATTGAAATTGCCAGATTATTGTACAATTCATTCTGTGTTTTATGTCTCCTTATTGAAGAAATCTGTTTCTGCTCCTTTTCAGCTTCAACCAATACCTTCTGTATTGCAGGATAATTGGGAGTTGCAGGTTTCTCCAGCAACCATTTTGCAGTGGCGTCAATCTCTGCACCACACTTCGAAAGTACTTGGGAGGAATCCTTTAGGATCAATCAACTATTTTGTGCCTTCCACCTTGAGGACAAGGTGTCTGTTTTGGGAGGGAGTATAGATAAAGACCCTCCTAAAATAACGGTTTATCATAGGAAGTGCCGTAGGGGATTATTGGGTGCCATTCTGTTATATAGGGGAGCTAAGTTAGCAGATGAAGTTGTGTATGCGGTTGGAAGAGAAAGGATGATACACGAGGGAGTGCATGCTTGAAGGAGGAAAATACACGAAGATTGGTATCTTTGGGAACTAGGACTTTGGGCACCTTCTTGGTGAATGGGAGAGACCAGGAGCTTTATAATTCCCCTGGACTATCTTTAATATTCTGCCATTCAATTTTATTGTAATTTTGTTATATTGTTTCAAATCAAAATACATTGTTGTTAATTGTTCACAGAGATACAATTGATAGGATTTTGTTGTTGAATTAATATAATTGCAGAAGTATTTCTTTATTGAAACTGCTGTGTTGAGGTTTGATTGTTACACCATTACGCCGAAACAACAGTCCTTTACCAAGAGTGGCTTTAAGATACTGAAGAATTTTCTCCATTGCTTGCATGTGTTTTTCTTTTGGATTATGCATGAACTGACTTACAATACTGACAACATAAGCAAGATCTGGTCTAGTATGAGCCAAATATATCAGTCTCCCAACTAATCGTTGATATTGTCTTTTATCAACTGGAGGACTCTCCTCTTCATAACCCATCTTGTGATTCTGCTCAATAGGAGTACTAGAGGGTTTACACCCAAGTTTTCCCGCTTCATTAAGAAGATCAAGGACATATTTTCTCTGGCTGATAAAAATTCCTTCCTTTGAATGAGTTACCTCTATCTCTAGAAAATATTTCAATCTCCCAAGATCTTTAATTTCAAACTTAGAGGCTAGCCGTGCTTGTAGAAAATGTTTCTTCGTAATATCATCACCTATTATAATAATATCATCAACATATACAAGGAGCATAGTTATCTTCCCACCTTGGGAGTGCTTGAAGAATAGTGTGTGATCTCCTTGACTGTTTATATCCTAAGGCTAGCATAACCTTAGTAAATCTCCCAAACCAGGCACGAGGAGACTGTTTCAATCCATACAAGGCCTTTTTTAACCTGCAAACTTTATTTCCTCCATCCATAGAGTCAAAGCTAGGTGGGATTTCCATGTAGATTTCTTCTAACTCATCGTTAAGGAAAACATTCTTCACATTAAATTGATTCATATCCCAGTTGTAAAAGGCTGCAAGGGATAATAAAGCTCTCACAGTATTAATCTTTGCAACTGGGGCAAAAGTTTCTTCATAATCAATACCATAGGTCTGAGTGTAACCCTCGGCAACTAACCGAGCCTTATATCTCTCGAATACCATCAGAATTATATTTCAAGGCATAAACCCATCTGTACTCTACTGTTTTCTTTCCACCAGGTCTATCAACAACCTCCCATGTTTTATTTTTCTCCAAGGCATTCATCTCATCTTGCATGGCTGGAGCCCAATTCTCATCTTTTAACGCTTCATGTACTTATTTTGGGATTGAGATAGAATCTAGTGCTGAAATTAAGCTTTTGTGCTGCACAAAAAGGTTAGGAGAAAAGACAAAATGAGAGATAGGGTGTTGGGTACGAGATCTTTTCCCTTTTCTTAAGGAAATAATAGGTAAGTCGTTAGAGGTACTGGGTAAGCTATCAGAAGCAACAGGTAAATCATTAGAGGGAACAATATTAGGTTCAGAAACAGGAGAAGTAATAATATTAGGATCAGAAACAAGAGATTCAGGACTTACCAGTGGTTCAGACGATTGAGGTTGCTGGTGAAGCAGTGTAGGCTGCTTTCTCCTGTGATATACCAACTCAGGTGTCACAATCCTCCGTATTTCCAGTGTATCAGATGGGTCAAACACAAAAGAATCAGAAACAAGAGGAAGAGGTGTAGGAGAAGACATGGAAAGTTCATACTCAAAGATAGAAGGTGATGAATCTATTGAAGAACTGCTCTTCCCCTGAAGATGAAGACTTGGGAAAAAGGATTCAGATTCATGAAATGTGACTTCCATTGAGACAAAGAACTTCCGACTAGCAGGATGATAACACTTGTAGCCTTTTTTATCAGGTGCATAACCAAGGAAGATAATCTTATTGATAAAATTGTATATTACATCTGTACAATTGCTCTCTAATTAAAGAGACTAAATAGCCTAATGGGCTAAGCCCAAAGAAGATTCTAGAATGGAAATAAATAAATAAAGAAATAAACAAATACAATTATTTACAACACTTATTAATAGATTACCAACAACTTTCTTAGAATTTCAAGTTCCCTGCACCAAGTTGTTCCACACTACACCAGATTATAAATTCCTTAAAATTTTGGCTGTGCTTGTTTTCCCTTCCTTAGGCCTTACAATAAACACAAGCTGGAATTCAGATCACAAGATTGTATATTCATTGGCTATGCTACAAATCACAAAGGATACTTGTGTCAAAACCCTCATGGACGTGTATATATCTCAAAGGATGTATTATTCAATGAAAACAGGTTCCCATATCCTTTATGGAATAATAAATCCGAACCATTAAGCTCCTCTCCAACCACTTTCTCTCTTCCTTTTGCTGTTTTCCCAAAATACAACCTTCACCAAGCATTTTCCTTTCCTAATACTAATGCAACCAGCTATATCTCATATCAGAATATTCACACTGCTCATGGTATTGAAGAACAAGCTGATAGCTCCTTACATGATGCACCTGTTATGTCTAATTCTCCCTCAATATCAGCTTCTGCTCCTATCATGTCCAGTGCATCATCATCTTCAGTTCAGGTCAGCTTTTCCACTTCAGGTCCGTCCTCCTACTCATCATCTTCTTTGTCCTCATCTCCTTCTGAATATCAGCCTTCTACTAGTCTTACTCCTCCCTCTCCTTCTCATTCTATTACCACAAGATCCAAAACCCTTGCTAGATCTCTTGCTCTCCTCACACACATGGAACCTTCGACTGTCAAACAAGCCTTGGCCAATCCTTATGAAAGCAGAATTTCATGCTTTTCAAACTAACCAAAATTGGACTCTTGTGCCTCTTCCATCTAACAGGAAGGCTATAGGGTGAAAATGGGTGTTTTAGTGAAGGAGAATCCTGATGGGACCATCAACAAGTATAAGTCTCGACTTGTTGCTAAGGGGTTTATCAACAAGGTTTTGATTATAGAGAAACCTTTTCCCCTGTTGTTCGACCAGTAACAGTGAGGGTTATGCTTACTCTTGCCCTTACATTTGGCTGGCCATTAAGGCAATTAGATGTCAATGCTGCCTTTCTCAATAGGACTTAATTGAAGATGTATACATGCAGCAGCCTCCAGGATTTGAAGCTCCTGATAAAACACTTATGTGCAAGCTGACTAAGGCTCTATATGGCCTTAAACAAGCTCCTAGAGCTTGGTTTGACAAGTTAAAACAGGCCTTGGTTCTTCTTGGTTTTCGGTCCAGCAGCTGTGACCCATCTCTTTTCGTTTTTCATCGTGATAACAGATGTATAAATGTCTTAGTATATGTTGATGACATCATTGTCACAGGAAATGATGCTCCTTTTATTCAAAATCTGATCACTGCTTTGAACTCAAAATTTGCTCGTAAAGATCTTGGTCACTTAGACTACTTCTTGGGCATAGAAGTCAAGAAGCATCCTACTGGTTTTGTTTCTCTGTCTCAATCCAAATACATTTGGGATCTCTTGGCTAGAGCAAATATGACAGATGCTAAAAGAATTGCCTCACCTATGGCTACTAGTTGCAAGTTGACAAAGCATGGCTCCAATTACTTTGATAATCCTTACCATTACAGGTCCATTGTGGGTGCATCGCAATATGCAACAATTACGCGTCTAGAAATCAGCTTTGTTGTGACCAAGGTTTGCCAGTTCTTGTCTCAACCCTTGCTTGATCATTGGAATGTTGTTAAACGCATTCTAACGTATCTTAATGGGACTGTTTCATTAGTTCTACACATTGTCCTCTCTCTCTAACAGCCTTTTGTGATGCAAATTGAGCTAGTGATCCAAATGATCGCAGGTCTACATCATGTGCCTGTCTCTTCCTTGGTCCTAACTTGGTATCTTGGTGGTCCAAAAAGCAGATTTTGGAGGTCAGATCTAGTACAAAGGCTGAATACAGGAGCTTGGCCATTACTTCTGCAGAAATTTTGTGGATTCAGTCTCTCCTTCGTGAACTTTATGTTCCCTTGGCTACTCCTCTGGTTTATTGTGACAATCTCAGCAATGTTGCTCTATCTCATAACCCGGTTCTGCATTCCAGGACTAAGCACATGGAGCTGGATTTCTTCTTTGTAAGAGAACGAGTGTTATCTAAAGATCTTCTTGTCTCTCATGTTCCTGCTTCATAACAGCTAGCTGACACCCTAACAAAGCCTTTTTTTGCTCCCAGATTTGCTGAACTCAGGACCAAACTCAGTTTTGGATGTTTTCCAACTCCACAACTCCTGAGTTTGAGGGGGCATATTAGCATATAAATGCTTTGTAGTTAGTTTACTTCCTGTATTATTGTTACTGGTAGTTAGCTTTGTTGTTGTGTATTCGTTTGATCATGGTGTGTGCAACACCTGATTAGTTCTCTTATGGTTAGTTTGTTATGTATAAATCATTACACTGCCTCATTGCTGAGTCAGCTCCTAGCTCTATAAATAGAGTTCTCTGCGCATCTGTTTGTTACTTGAATAATATCTTCAGAAATTCTCAAAGCTTTTCAATGGCTTCTCTCTCTCTCTCTCTCTCTCTCATATCTTCGTGTTCATTTCTGTTACTTTGGCTTTGTTGGGATTATTCTTTATATCTAGTCTCTGCTAATGACTTGTTTATGTGGGTTCAAATAGTAAGGAATTTGCTCTAATGTAAATGGATTTTTGAGAACTGAGTCATCATGCAGCTTGATGTTACTTCCATTACAAGATGTAGTCTGGTGATTTTTACATATTTGTTACATAACAGTCAAATTAGGAGGTTAACTGGTGCACAGCATTTGTAGTCTTGTTCAGATATGTCTCAGTGGTTATATTTTTATTTTTTTTAAGGCCTATTTTGGAATAGAAAATTTCAGTTGACCTTGATTCATTTATACTTCTCATGTATTTGTTTATTGATGCTAATTTGAAATGATTTCCTGTATTTTATTTTCAGTAAAAGTGGATGTCAAACTCATTCTGGAACCTGTGGAGCTGGTACTGGAGTGTTTCTGTTGATTAGGGTATCTTGCTCTTTCTCGAACTTAAGTTTTGAATCACTCGTTGGCTTAGGTTTTCTTGCTCTTTTTTGGTTTATTTTTCTTTGCCGTTGGATCTCCCTTTTGAGCTATCTTGTCCTGCCCCTCTTTCTTGTTATTTATTAGTTAATTAGGTACTTATTTGCTCAGACACCAAGGGAATAATGAGTTGTGTTTGTACTGACAGAGAACTACAATCCTACTCCAGAGATCTGCACGTCAGGCCCCCTGGCCTTCTCCTTACTTGGATGCTTTTGGTGAGGAGGTAAGTTTCCCTTTAACAGTTCTATTTAATGTGGATAAGAGTATTCCTTTTTTTGTTGTCTTCTTTCGTTATGAAGCTCTGAATGAAAATTCTATACATAGCTGGGTCATCTCTACTCTCGCAAGTCGAGGAGCCTTGTGTATCGAGGTTCTCCCTTTCCCTTTAGGAGGTTCTAGCTTATGGGATGTCAAGAAGCAACTATCCTAGAAGCATATGTTGTTGGGTTAAGGCACATAAATGGTTTTATATCAAATATGCCTCCTTACACAAGAGCCCTCTAGGCTTGAAGGATATACAATGGACAAGCTGATTCGACTTTGTGTTGAAACTTAATGGGGTAGCAAAACAAGGATTGAATTCTAGATCAGATGGTTGTAGATAATTTGATGCCATGTCATGAAACAACTATTATAATATCATATGCCATTGGGTGAAAGTGCATGAATAGTTTTGTATCTAACATGGGAAAAAGGATTGTAATGTTTTAGAGTTAGATCTCCAAGTGAAAGATTTCTGAAATGAGGATGTCCTCTTCATTTCGCAACAGTGATGGACATTTCTATATGCTTCAGTGAATATAGTCTATTGACTCTTCCTTAATGTCAAGGTATTCAAATTGAACCCTGCCGTGGGTAATTTTGTCTCATATAACCCTTAGGCTGAGTTGGCATCAAGTCGTCTTGAAAAAGTAAAGAGTAGGAATTGGGGGATTAAAATTATCAGCCTATACATGTTCTTTGTATTGATTTTGTTGGCTGGCATTCAGAGAATCAGAAGAAAATTTAAGTATATTAGAATATCAGGATTCGTATTTTTTTACCAGTCTTGTTATTTAAGTAGTTTTTCTTGGGCTTTGCTTTTACTAGTTGTATTATGCTAGTACTTGACGTAGATTATTAGTATAAATAGTGTGAAGAAATAGAAGATTTGGATTTTTTTTATTTTTTTTGGTTGTTTGCTGGAGTGAATTGCACACAAAGTGGTAATAATTACTCGATATTTAAAAGAGCTATCTACTTCCTAGTTGTTTGTTCCCAATGCAACTTTAATTCCTAGTACTCCCACTATACATTAAAAGCTGTTTGTTTCTAATGTTATTTTAATTCCTTGTGCATCGACTATACATTTGAAGCTGCTATTTCCAATATTTCATTGAAAAATATAATATAAAAATATAAAATCATTCATTTACCTTTACATAACAGCTTAATCTTTTAAGTTGAATTGATTTTTTGATATGGTATTAGAGTCTCTGCGAATCTAGAGTTCAATCCTTGACACTTCCATTCTTTTAATAAATATTCCGAAGTTTCGTAGTTCATGTAGGTGGTTTATGCCAATGAGTTCTTGTATGAGGAGACGTTAGAATTAGAACAAAAATATAGAAGTTTCAATTTGTCTCCACCTCAGCTTAAGCTAAGTTGAATTGGTTCCGTGACAATCTCCATTTACTGCAATGGCTCAGTTTTCCACAAATAGGTATATTACTTTAGTGGTTAAACATATCTTATTTTATATTATAATAATATCAATTATTTAGACCCTTTCTAAGAGGGTGAATCTGGAGCAGCGGTGAAGTTGTTCCTTTGTGACTGAAAAGTTGCGAGTTCAAATCTAGGAAACATCATCTTTGCAAAAAAAATCCTCTTTGCAATTAAGCAAAAATAAGGTTGCTTACAAGGATTATCCTTACCCCATCCTCGTTAGTCGGAGTTTAATGGGAAGTGATTTTTTATTCAAATTGTTTAGTGTTAGAATATCTTTGGTGGACAAAGGAGGGCATGTGGTTTATTATATAGCATAAGGTAAGAACAACATCCCCCAACCTGAACATATGTAGGAGTAGGGTCCTGACAATTTCAACTAAATGTCAGTTCTTGTGTTCAGATACTCTGTTTTGTTGTTGAATATGAGGAAAGGTAATTGGATGCAAGACACCCTGTCAAGACATAAATTCCTGCGATTGGTGTGCACATAACTTCTGAAAAATTGAAAATAATTGAGAATGACATTTCATTAAAAAGACCCAAATGCAATGATAATAGTCATTTATAATAGTGACAATATTTGAGCCCTTAACTAGAACTAACTCAAGTCAAACTCAAACTCAATATATCGGAATAGACAAATGAACAAGAGAAAAGGGACGTGGTTGTGCTAGTCCAATGCCACAAAGAATTATTTTCATGCCATTAGCAAGAATAAATGAAGGCAAGTTATCAGAGTAGGTAAGATAAGAGTGAAGATTCTTATTGCTGTCAAGATTATGATAAGCACCGGATTCAATTATTCATGGTTCAAGAGATGATTGAGAAATGCAAGCAATAAGTTTACCAATTTGCACAACAGAGGGTTGTGACTTGTGAGGATGCCTTAAAGCAAAGGAAGACCTCCTATTCTGCATAGGGAATGGTCACAGTAGAAGTAGATGATAATGTTGTCTCGGTTTGAGCAAAATTAGCGGTTTATTCTAATTGGAACTCGGCTGATTCAATCAATCGGTGTCGTGGTGGAAAGGACATTGATATTGGTGAACATAGCAGAATTGTCCCCCATTGTAATAACTCACATTATCTTGACTAAATGCGAAGAGAACTGTTGGTTGGACAGCGTCGGAATTGTCCCATGAACACCAAAAGTGGGTAACCCACAATCTAAATAATTAGAATGTATGAATGTATTGTATTCAATTAGTTAAATGTAAAAGAATACGTTGTGTATTGATCTGTGTCAGGGAGTTACAATATATAGAGACCCTAATGGGCTTAAGTGTAAGGCCCAAACCTAATCCAAACCTAATCCTAATACAGTCAGAATACAGTCAGACTATTTACGGATAAGACAGAATCCAATCATATCTAATCAAATCTAATCATATCATATCTAATATTCTAACACTCCCCCTCAAGCTGGTGCGTATATATTATGAGCACCAAGCTTGTTACAAATGTATTCAACCCGAGGACCTCTAAGAGCTTTAGTGAAAACATCTGCTAGTTGATTAGATGAGTTGACAAAAGCTGTCTTGATTTCTCCTGACTGAATCTTTTCCCGAATGAAGTGACAATCAATCTCTATATGTTTGGTCCTCTCATGAAAAACAGGATTAGAGGATATATGTAGCGCAGCTTGATTATCACAGATGAGTGTCATGGGTTGTTTCTGTTCACAAAGATGAAGCTCCTGAATCAACTGCTTTAACCAGATCAACTCACAGGTAGTATTTGTCATTGCACGATACTCAGCTTCTGCACTAGATCGGGAAACAACAGGTTGTTTCTTGCTTTTCCATGAGATTAAGTTTCCTCCGAAGAAGACACAATAACCAGAAGTAGAGCGTCTGTCCGAGGGTGATCCTGCCCAATCGGCATCTGAGTAACCACAAATTTCTGTATTTCCCTGATCCGAATACAACAAACCTTTTCCTGGTGCTCCTTTGATGTATCGGAGGATCCTCACAGCAGCATCCCAATGTGAATCACAAGGGGAATCAAGGAACTGACTGGCCGTACTGACAGCGAAAGAAATATCTGGCCTAGTCACAGTAAGATAATTGAGCTTCCCAATCAGCCTTCGATAACGTCCAGGATCAGATAACGGCTCCCCCTGTCTGGGCAATAACTTAACATTAGGATCCATTGGTGTATCAACTGGTTTACACCCCAACATACCAGTCTCCTCTAGGATATCCAAATACTTCCTTTGACAGATAGAAATGCCCTGTCTAGATTGCGCCACCTCAATTCCCAAGAAGTAACGCAGCTTCCCAAGGTCCTTTGTTTGAAATGCACTGAATAAATGTTGTTTTAACTGATGGATTCCGTCTTGATCACTTCCGGTGAGGATGATGTCATCAACATAGACTAACAAATAGATGCACTTGTTAGGAGATGTAATCCTATAGAATACAGAATGGTCAACTTTACTGCGAATTAGGCCAAACGCCTGTACAGCAGAACTGAAGCGACTGAACCATGCTCGAGGAGACTGCTTGAGACCATATAAGGATTTTCGAAGACGACATACCTTCCCAGACTCCCCCTGAGCAACAAAACCAGGTGGTTGCTCCATGTAAACTTCTTCTTGTAAATCACCATGAAGAAAGACATTTTTGATGTCAAGTTGAAGGAGTGGCCAGTGACGAACAGCAGCAAGGGCAAGAAATAGGCGGACGGACGCCATCTTAGCGACTGGAGAGAATGTATCGCTATAATCAAGGCCAAAGATTTGAGTAAAACCCTTGGCAACTAGGCGTGCCTTGAGACGATCAACATGGCCATCAGGTCCAACTTTCACAGTAAACACCCAGCGACAACCAACTATAGACTTCTCTGGAGGAGCAGAAACAAGGTCCCAAGTGCCATTGGTATGAAGTGCGGTCATCTCATCAAGCATCGCTTGGCGCCATCCTGGATAGGAAAGTGCTTCACCTGTGGTCTTAGGAATAGAAACAGAAGAAAGACTAGAAACAAAGGTGAAATGAGGAGGAGAAAGGAGATCATAGCTCAAGAAGGTATAAAGAGGATAAGGGTTACGAGTAGTACGTGTACCTTTTCTTTGAGCAATGGGAAGAGCCTCTGGTGAAGGATCCGGAGGGGAAGAATCAACTGCAGAGGGCAATGAGTAAGCAGGGGTCGAGTCGACTGGAGGTACTGTCTTACGACGCTGATAAGTGAGAAGTGGACGGTCCTTAGGTACTGGAGCAATAGGTGATGGCTTATCTGGAGTAGAAGCACATGCATCTGGCAAAGACAAGTCAAGAAAAGGAACAGGAAGAACATGATCAACCTGTGACAATGGAGATGGGATAGAATTAAAGGGTTGTTGATCAAAAAAGGTGACATCCGCGGAAACTAAGTAATGCTTGAGGTCAGGAGAGTAACAGCGATAACCCTTTTGAAGACGAGAATAACCAAGAAAAATGCATTTAAAGGCTTTGGATGTTAACTTATCCTTACCAGGAGTGAGATCATGAACAAAACAGGTTCAACCAAAAACATGTGGGGATAGAGGAAAGAGAGGAACATCTGGAAACAATAAGTTATGAGGAATATCATTACTAAGCACAGATGAAGGCATGCGGTTGATGAGAAAGCAAGAAGCAAGGACTGCATCAGCCCAGAAGTGAAGAGGAACATGCATGTGAATAAGAAGAGTCCTGGCAATCTCAATGAGATGTCTATTCTTACGTTCAGCTACTCCATTTTGTTGTGGAGTGTAAGGACAAGTGGTTTGGTGTAAAGTACCCTGTGTGGCTAAGAAGTGAGAAAAGTCAACAGAAACATACTCCTTAGCATTATCACTACGTAAAATACGAATAGAAGCACCAAATTGAGTATGAATTTCAGCAGAAAACTTTTGATAAATAGAAAACAACTCAGAACGGTTTTTCATTAAATAAATCCAAGTACAACGGGAGAAATCATCAATAAAGGTGACAAAATACCGAAAACCTAAAATAGACACACTACGACTAGGACCCCAAACATCTGAATGAATAATTGAAAAAGGAGCATCAGCTCGTTTATTGACTCGATTAGCAAAGGAGGAGCGTATGTGCTTTCCTTGCTGACATGACTGACAATCTAAAGTTTGAAGACCGGATAAAAGAGGAACCATCTTTTGCAATTTCGCAAGACTAGGATGCCCGAGACGACTGTGGATGAGCTGTGGAGATTCTGTGAGAGAACAAGCAACTGAAGGACTCGGCACATCAAGGTAGAACAGACCCCGTGACTCACGGCCCACTCCAATCATCTTCCCCGTACCCGGGTTCTGCACAGAAACAGAATGGTTTGAGAATGTGACAATACAATTAAGAGAATTGATCAATTTACTAACCGATATTAAATTATAAGGGATGTGAGGAATGTAATAGACAGATGTCAAGGTCAATGAGGAGGTTGGACAGATTTGTCCAATCCCATGAACGGGGGCCTTAGTTCCATCAGCAAGAGTAAAAGAGGGTAAATTATTAGAATATGTAAGGGAAGAAAAGAGTTCCTTATTACCACAGAGGTGATCAGTAGCACCTGAGTCAAATATCCAAGGACCAAGTGATGCAGAATGAGAAACACAAGCAACAGGATTACCAGTTTCTGAAGCAGAGGCCTGAGATTGAGGAGAGGACTTCCTGAGAAGGGCCTGGAATGCTGCATATTCTTCAGAGGAGAGAGAGACTGAACCATTTGAAGCAGTATCCGATTGAGCTACATTAGCAACAAAAGAAGGTCGCATGTGAGGATACTTGGTGTAGCAGCGTTCCTCATAATGACCAAGTTGCTGACAGTAATGACAACGAGGTCGCTGACCACGTCCGACTGGACCTCCTGGGCCTCCTGGGCCACGACCTCCTGGGCTACGTCCTCCTGGGCCTCCTGGGCCCCGGCCTCCTGGGCCTCTATCACGACCACGTCCACCTCCAATATGCCCGCGAAAATCAGTACGGGAAACTAGAGCAGTAGAATCAACAGCAGAAGACGATGCAGGAGCAGATTTCTTATTCAAATTCAGAAGACGCTGATACGTCATGGATAGATCAGGCTCCCCACTAGTCAAGATAGTATCACGAACATTATCATATTCTTCGGGAAGGCCAGAAAGTGTGGCAACCATAAAGAGACGTTCCACCTGTTTTCGATATGCAGTAGCATCAGTAGGGTAAGGCAGCATATCCAAATATGCCTGCATCAAAGAGCGACTCTTGCCAATATATGTCTCCATCTGAATGTCGGATGATTTGCTCAATTCCATAAACTGAGAGATGATGAAATAGAGCTGCTGAACATCATTAGTGTAGAGGTTTTTTGCTTCCTCCCACACTTCAGTGCAAGTTTGAAATGAATAAAAGATATCCAAGACAATCGGATCAATGGATTGCCAGAGGATACTCAGAAGTTGGTTGTCAATCTTTTCCCAATCAGACTTGTCCTTCTTAGGGACATCAGTAGAATTAGTTGTGAGATGGTTCCCATATCCTTGTCCAAAGAACCAAACTCGAACAGAGGTGGCCCAGTTCTTGTAATTAACAGATCCCTTCAATTTTGAAGAGGTAATGGACCCAATATTGGTAGAGATGATATTGGGAGAATTTCTCAAAGGAGGAGATGAAGACTTGACCTCCGAATGAATTGGAGGGTTTGCTGCCATAGTATCAAATCACAAAGATACAAACCGAATAAAGAGAAACGAACCTGATCACCAATCAAGAAGAGGTGCGCACAAAAAGTCAGACCCACAAAGAACCAACCACAGATCCAGAAAGAGCTCTGTCCAAGACCGGCTGGAAAAAGCCGCCGGAATAGTGGTCACGCGCCGGCAGAAGGTGGCACGTGAAGCCCACGCGCAGAGAAGACTGGAGGCGCGTGAGAGCGCGTGACAACTCCGATGGTGGCCGGACTTCCACAGAGCAGGTCGCCGGGAGGAGAGGGTTCTGTTCGCGTTCGTTCCAGACTGAAAACTCGCCGGAAAAGTACTCCGGCAGCCTGAACAGTGGCTGACGGTGGCTGATGGTGCTCCGGTGACTGTGGACACGTGCAGAAGATGCCTGGAGAGGACTTACAGCCTTTGATATCTTACCGGAAGGACGCACGGCAAAGAAAAGATGACTCCTAAGCAGTGGGCTTAGGTTTTAAAGCGAAGAACAAGATTTCTAAGCGGAAGCGAGGGTTCCCAGAACGAAATAGCTCTGGTACCAAGTTAAATGTAAAAGAATACGTTGTGTATTGATCTGTGTCAGGGAGTTACAATATATAGAGACCCTAATGGGCTTAAGTGTAAGGCCCAAACCTAATCCAAACCTAATCCTAATACAGTCAGAATACAGTCAGACTATTTACGGATAAGACAGAATCCAATTATATCTAATCAAATCTAATCATATTATATCTAATATTCTAACACAATTGTATATAGAACTGTACAAAAGTCCTCTATTTAAAGAGGTTAAAAGACCTAATGGGCTAAGCCCAAATAACCTGTTAAAATAACAGAATAATAAATATACAATACTATTTAATACAATATTATTTCTAACACTCCCCCTCAAGCTGGTGAGTATATATCATAAGCTCCCAGCTTGTTACATATATATATGATCTATTCGGGGACTTGTAAGAGCCTTGGTAAAAACATCTGCAAGTTGATCACTGAATTGATAAATGCCGTCTCGATCTCTCCTGATTGAATCTTCTCTCTAACAAAGTGACAGTCAATTTCTATATATTTGGTTCTCTCATGAAAGACTGGGTTAGAGGATATATGCAATGCTGCTTGATTGTCACAAATGAGCTTCATGGGCTGCTGTTCACAGAGACGTAGTTCCTTAAGCAATTGTTTTAGCTAGATGAGTTCACAAGTTGCATTTCCCATTGCCCGATATTCTGCCTCTGCACTTGACTTGGCGACCACAGTTTGTTTCTTACTCTTCTAAGAGATCAAGTTTTCTCTGAGGAGAACAAAATACCCCGAGGTGGATCGTCTGTCTAAAGGAGAACCTGCCCAGTTGGCATCTGAATAGCTAGACACCTTTGCATTCCCTTTATTTGTGTATAATAATCCTCTTTCTGGTGCTCTTTTGATATATCGAAGAATCCTGATAACTGCATCCCAATGGGAGTCACAAGGAGAGTCAAGGAATTGACTTGCCACACTAACTGCAAAAGAGATGTCTGGTCTTGTCACAGTAAGATAGTTCAACTTTCCAACTAGCCTGCGATAATGACCAGGATCTGCCAATGGCTCCCCCTAGGATCCATAGTTGTATCAATAGGTTTACATCCCAACATACCAATCTCATCTAGGATATCCAATGCGTACTTCCTCTGACAAATGGAAATGCCCTGCCTAGACTATGTCACTTCGATCCCTAAGAAATATCGAAGTCTGCCAAGATCTTTGGTCTGAAACTGATTGAATAAGTATTTCTTTAACTGATCAATCCCACTTTGATCGCTGCCAATAATAATGATGTCATCTACATAGACCAGGAGATAAATGCACTGGCCAGAAGAGCTATGCTTATAGAAGATAGAATGATCGGCTTTACTTCTGGTTAAGCCAAAGGATTGAACAGCATAACTAAAGCGACTAAACCAGGCCCGAGGGGACTGCTTCAGGCCATATAAAGATTTACGAAGCTTACATATCATTCCAGAATTCTCCCCTTGAGCAACAAAACCTGGTGGTTGCTCTATATATACTTCCTCTTGCAAATCACCATGTAAGAAGGCATTTTTGATATCAAGTTGTAGAAGGGGCCATTGATGAATGGCAGCAAGTGCAAGAAACAGACGCACAGAGGCCATCTTGGCAACATGAGAAAAAGTATTCCAATAGTCAAGGCCAAATATCTGAGTGTATCCCTTGGCCACTAAACGAGCTTTGAGGCGATCAATAGTGCCATCAAGACCAACTTTGACTGTGAATACCATCGACAACCGACAACTGACTTTCTTGGAGGAGCGCGAACAAGATCTCATGTGTCATTCAAGTGAAGTGCTTGCATTTCATCAATCATCGCCTGGCGCCAACCTGGATGAGATAGTGCTTCACTTGTGGTTTTAGGAATAGAAACAGACGAAATACTAGAAATAGAAGTAAAATGCGGTGAAAAAAGTCTATCATAACTTAAGAAACTATAAAGTGGATGAGGGTTGCGAGTGGATCGAATACCTTTGCGAAGGGCAATGGGAGTAATCTCTGTTGGAGGGTTCAGAGGGGAAGAGTCGACAGGTGAAGGCAGTGAGTCAGTAAGGGTCAAATCCGCTGGAGGCACAGTCTGACGACGTTGATAGGTGAGAAAAGGACGGTCCTCAGGGATGGAGGCAAGGGGCCGCTCCTCTGGGATAGAGTCACCTGCAACTGGTAAAGAACAAGGAACAGAAAGAACCTGATCAACCTGTGTTATCTGAGACGGGATAGAATGAAAAGATTGTTGATCAAGGAAAGTAACATCAGCCGAAACAATATAACGCTTGAGATCAGGAGAGTAGCAACGATACCCCTTTTGAAAAAGAGTATATCCAAGGAAAATACACTTGAAGGCTTTGGATGTTAATTTATCTTTTCTTGGATTAAGATCATTGTAAAGAACCTTGGGATACACCACCCCAAAAGTTAGCTCAAAAGGTGGGAGTGCCCAAGGCCTTATAAAGGCCACATTAGTTGGCTCATACAACCAATGTGGGACTATATATCTCAACACGCCCCTTCACACGAGAGCCCATTGGGCTTGAAGAGTGGATGATGCAACAGGCCCAACCTACCTGTGCTAAGAAATTCCTCAAGAGAAAGTGGGGGGCGACGAGGTTTGAACCCGGGACACGAGGCTCTGATACCATGTAAAGAACCTTGGGATACACCACCCCAAAAGCTAGCTCAAAGTGTGGGAGTGCCCAAGGCCTTATAAAGGTCACATTAGTTGCCCATACAACCAATGTGGGACTATATATCTCAACAATCATGAACAAAGCAGGTACATCCAAATACATGTGCAGGCAGAGGATAGGAAGGTGCTCCTGGAAATAATAAACTATATGGAACTTCATTATTGAGCACGGAAGAGGGCATGCGATTGATGAGAAAGTAAGAGGTGATTATAGCATCTGCCCAAAAACGAAGTGGAACATTCATATGAATTAGTAGGGTACGTGCAGTTTCAACAAGATGTCTATTTTTACATTTGGCCACTCCATTTTGTTGTGGAGTGTGTGGACAAGTGGTCTGGTGTAATGTCCCACGTTTCTCCAAAAAATTAGAAAATTCAAGAGACGCATACTCTTTTGCATTATCACTGTGCAAGATTTGAATAGAAGCACCAAATTGACTCAGCACAATTTTTGATAAATTGAAAATAATTAGAACGGTTTTTCACTAAATAAACCCAAGTGCAACGAGAGAAATCATCAATAAAGGTTACAAAATACTGAAAACCCAAAACAGACATTGTTCGACTCGGACCCCAAATATCATAATGGACAATAGAAAAAGGAGCGTCAGCTCTTTTATTGACTCTATTAGCAAAGGAGGAGCGAGTATGCTTTCCTTGCTGACACAACTGACAGTTTAAAGACTTAAACTTGATAAAAAAGGAACCATATGGTGAAGCTTTGAGAGACTTGCATGACCTAGACGGCTGTGAATAAGCTCAGGAGACTCTGTGAGAGAACACGCTACTGAAGAAGGTGGTGCAATCAAATAGTAGAGACCTCGTGACTCAATGCCCGCTCCAATCGTCTTCCCCGTACCTGGATCCTGCATAGATAAAGATTGTTTAGAGAAGTTAACCGTACATGAAAGAGAATGAATCAACGGGCTAAAAGAGATTAAATTAAAGGGAATGCCAGATATATAATAAACAGAGTTCAAAGTTAAAAAGGGAATTGGGTTGGTTTCCCCAATTCCACGAGCAGGAGCCTTAGTGCCATCAACAATAGTGACAGAGGGTAGGATTTTAGAATAAGAAAGTGAAGTGAAGAGATCTTTATTACCACAAAGGTGATGAGTAGCACCTGAGTCTATTATCCAGGGTCCAAGAGATGATTGAGAAAGACAAGCAACATGATTACCAGTGTCTTGAGTAGGATGCTGAGAAGAAACTTTCTTGAGAAGTGCCTCATAGTCGGCACTTGAAAGAATTACTGATCCAGTAGAAGGTGGTGTAGCATCAATCTGAGCAAAGTTGGCAGTCGGTGGCTTCAAATGAGGGTACTTCCTATAGCAGCGTTCTTCAAAATGTCCAAGATTCTGGCAATAATTGCAACGAGGCCTCTGTCCGCGGCCACCCTGTCCACGGCCATGTCTGCGACTGTGTCTACTGTTCCAATTGAAATCATTGGCACGAGAAAAGAATGCAGTGGAATCGGTAGCTGGCACATATGTGGGAACTGTTGATTTATCCTTAAGATTCAAAAGGCGCTGGAATGTGTGTGACAGGCTAGGAGTCTCAACACTGGTTAGAATATACTCACGAACACTTTCTAACTCTTCTAAAAGACCGGAGAGGGTCATAACCATAAAAAAGCGCTCCACCTGCTTCTTGTATGCAGAGGCATCTGCAGCATGAGGTAAAATAGCAAGAATTCTTGCATCAAAGAACGAATCTTACCAATATAAGTCTCTATTCGAGATTCTGGTGATTTGCGTAATTTCATTATTTGAGAAACAATGGAATAAAGCTGTTGAATGTCATTGGTGTACAGGTTTTTAGCTTCCTCCCATACGTCATAAGAGGTCTCAAAAGGGATTAAAATGTCTATAATTGTCGGATCAATGGAATGCCAAAGGATACTTAGCAGTTGAGCATCAACCTTTTCCCATTCAGATGTCTGATCCTTTGAAATATCGGCAAACTTAGTTGTGAGATGTTTTCCGTATCCCTGACCAGTAAACCAGATCTTAACCGAGGTAGACCAGGTCTTGTAAGTAGCAGATCCGGTCAGTTTCATCGTTGTAATGGATGGGGTAGTACTGGAGATGACGCCAATAGTGTTTTTGGACGCATTACCTGAGCCCTCCATCCCAAAAATAAAAGAGATGACCAGATAAAAGAAAGAAATAGCAAACTCACAAGAAATCCAGCAAAAATTAACTAAAAAGATGTCCAAACAATGTGTTTTTCGCTAATATCTTCTTAATGGATGGGACCCACAACGAATAGAGACCAGATCTGGAAAGAGGAGAGGAAGGCGAGCTGTTCTGTCTTGGAATGGTCGGAAAAGACGTGTGAACAATACCTGTACGGACGCGTGAACACTACCTGTACAGACGCGTTGAATAGTGACCTGTACGGATGCGGTGAACAATGTCATGTGGACAGTAACATCAATGAACAGTACTCCCGCGTGAACATTGCAGAAACAAGCCGAAGGGACGCACAGCGTTAGAGGAAGGAGAGAACGCCTAAGCTGTGGGCTTAGGGTTTTAGCGGAAGCTAAAGTTCCCAGAACAAAGAGCTCTGATACCAAATTAGAATGTATGATTGTGTTGTATTCAATTGTATATAGAACTGTACAAAACTCCTCTATTTAAAGAGGGTAAAAGACCTAATGGGCCAAGCCCAAATAACTTGCTAGAATAACAGAATAATAAATATACAGTACTATTTAATACACTTATTTCTAACATAAATCATCCCTAGATGGTTGATGCAGGCCAAGGGTGGGCTTGTGCTCAGATTTTAGACAGATATGTGCATGAACAACATCAGAATAGCAAGTGATGCGCTCTCATGTGCCGGCGCAAGTGTGTAGATGCCAGCAGCTTCTGAAGGCACATGGCAGTGCATGGAGAAGCGAATGGCAATTGGCTTTCGGGATTTGGATGGCCTGGCTACTGGCTTCAGATCTGGTGATTACGAAGTTGCTCGTAAAAGTTTCCTGGTTACCGGAAAATGGAATGGCAGCAGGGGCTTGCTGGAAAGTGACGCGCCTGGGAGGTAGAGACAATACAGGCTTGCGAGGAGGAAAAGACCATTGGACAATAGTGGGCAATTGGTTTTGTGATATGTGCTATTGGGAAGTGGGAACAGCGGGTCTAGGGTTATGTTAGGAGAGACAAGTCGAAACACTCTTATACCAATGACATTGATGTATGGCAATACTCTAATAAGAACATCCCAGTGAGAGTCGCATGATGAGTCAAGAAATTGGCTTGCCATACTCAGACCAAATGAAATATCTTATCTAGAGAGATGGCAATGTCTATACACTCTAATGATCAACTTGCAAACATCTTCATCTTAGGTTCTTGGAGGTCCTTGAGTCAACTATATATGTGACAAGCTTGCGCATATGATATATGTGCACCAGCTCGACAGAAGTGTTAGAATATTGTTAGAGAATAGTATAAACCATTAAAACGCTTTCACCCATCAGCTTACGCTGTTGGGTTGAATTGGTTCTTTACATGTTATCAGAGCTTCGATGTCACGGGTTCAATCCTCACCGCACTCCATATTTTCTTGTGGATTTTCTTAGCATATGTAGGTGGGCTTGTGCATTGTCCACTCTTCTAACCCAGTGGGCTCTCGTGTGAGGGGACGTGTTAGAGAATAGTATAAACCATTAATAAGCCCTCACCCACCAGCTTAAGTTGTTGTGTTGAATTGGTTCTTTACAAATATTTTAGGTCATATTATGTATATTGTAGAATCAATTAGGATTATGCATATCCGGCATAATATACACACAATATCAGTCATATCTAGGTTGCGCTCTAACCTTCAAGTGTCCCTTCTCTCTTTCCATCAAATTCCTACTATTTCAGCAAAGTAAATAATTTCTTATAATTCGTGATTGCTTGTTTTGGAATTCTGTTTAAGTTGTCAGGATTTAGGTGCTTGATTATGTAGCAGCTTAAGGTAGAAGTTTAAATTTATCTTATCTACAGTTTTTCAAATCTGTTATTGGTAATGTTTTTTACTTCAGGATTTTGAAATGAATCGAGGCAAGCCACTTTACCTGAATGAGGAACGTTATGCTGCTTTGACCTATATGGTAAGGATATATTCTATTTTACCCCTTATCTGTCTTTCAATTTTCTTATATTAATTAATATTTTAATCAATGGTTATTTTATATGCTTAGGTTGCTTCTCATGGTCTGGACCGGAGTTCCAAGGTTCTTGGACAGACTACTATTG
Source organism: Gastrolobium bilobum (assembly GCF_033153095.1). Classification (NCBI taxonomy): domain Eukaryota; kingdom Viridiplantae; phylum Streptophyta; class Magnoliopsida; order Fabales; family Fabaceae; genus Gastrolobium; species Gastrolobium bilobum. The sequence continues at coordinate 56,789 of NW_026899298.1, forward strand.
GTTCCTTCTTCCTGGTTTAGTTCAAATTTTACATGTTGTTTCAAATGTTAAGGTCTGACATGTGAACTAGCATATCTTATATCTTGGCTTTCTTTTCTGCCTTTCTTGTCTGCTGAAGCACTGTATGTTGGTGTCCTTGTGAATGCAGAATTTTTTACTGGACATACCTCTGGAAGGTGGAAAGTGGTTCTAGATATGCTAAAATATCATGTTATACACTCCCCTGACTAATCAAAGGATCTTAGTTCATACTATGTCTTGTGCTATAAGTGTATAGCTCATTCAGGTGTGCTTGCTGTAATTGAAATTTTTGTTTTTATCAAATTCAATGTCATTATTTTATTACAATTGGAAGGATGCTTTCTACTTCTTGGATGATCAGATTACTCTTATTTTTGTTTGTTCTCTTCGTATACCGTGCTTTTCTTTAAACTTCTCAAATCTTGGTAGCTATGGCTCAAATAATCCAGAAAATAATGACAGATTTTCTTTCGTCCTATTTAGACAACATTAATATCAACATCAACAACATCTTTATTCCAAACTAGTTGGGGTCGGTGGCAGATGAATCCAAATGATAAATAATAAAAAATTGAGAAAAAAGATAAAAAAAAAAATTTAAATATATATATATATATAACATTATCTATAAAAAAAGTAGCAGTAAACAAATAAAAGGAAAAATAAATTAAAATAAAGATATATAAGGACAAAAAAGAATAAGAAAGGAAAAATAATAAAAAAAGAGAATAGAGGGGAAAAAATAGTGAAATGAAGAAAAATACATAAATAAATAGACAAGAGAAAAAAGATTGAAAGGGAAAAGGAAATACAAGAAAAGAAGGAAAGAGATTAAAAAAAGGGACGTAAGGAAAGTAAGAGAGGGAGATAAAGCGAAAAAGAGCTAAAAAGGGACCATCTGGAACATAATAAGAAAAAAGGGGTCTAACCCTCTACCATGCTAATAGCCTTTTTTCAATCCGTCCTAAGATACCAATTTATATATCACTCCATTAAGTCTTGTTTTATTACCTTCCCTCAAGTAAGTTTCGGTCTATCTCTTCCCCTATTGTGTCAAGATCTTGGTAACAAGCTTTTTGTTCTTACGGAAGCATTCAGGTGTCTTCTCATTACATGTCCAAACCACTTTAATCTATGTTCTCTCATCTTTTTAGCCACCGATACTACTCTCATCTTTCGTCGAATATCTTCATTTCTTATCTTATCCATCCTCGTATGATCACACATCTACCTTAATATTCTCATTTTTGCTACTCTCATTTTTTGCTCATATTGCTTATGTGTTGGCCAATATTCAGCTCCATCTAACAATGTAGGTCTTATTGTTGTTCTATAAAATTTCCTTTTAACTTAAGGGGAAAATGATCTCCTTGTGTCACCAGGATGTGGAAAATCATTGTATTTTTTGTTTCCTTATTCTTAGTGATCAACTAGTTATTTTATTAATTAGGGTAAATCCATGTAATTAATTAGGGTGTATATATTGTAACCCCCCCTATTTGGGATCAATCAATCAAAAACATTTTCAAACTGGGGAGATCTGCAAACCTAAAAATGTAGTAGATTGGGTCTTGGAAATTTGGTGTCTAAAAATATTGTTGTAGAGGCTAAATGGCTGTGGGGCTTTCAGTAGAGATTACTTGTTTACGGCACCGCTTAATTCAAAGTTAGTATGGTTTAGATCATAAAAGATGGAATGCAGCCTAGTGATCCATACAACTCAGGCTAGTCCCTCGAAATTCATCTTTCAAGGTTGTAAATCTTTTAGTTTTCTGTTTTCTTTTAGTTTGGGTAATGATTCTTGTATAATTATTGTGAGGATATTTGGGTATGAAGCATTTCCTTCTTATATGCTTTTCCTTGTCACTATCCTTTCTATTTTGCGTGATTTCCCCATTAAATTTTAAGAGAGTGAGCCCGAAGCAGTGGTAAAGCTCGCTCACTCTCACCCCTCCTTTGCCAGTCAGTAATTTTTGAGAGTTTTTTTTTTTTTTTTTTTTTAATTTTAATTATCTAAACTGATATTCTGTAGAAAAAACTAGAGTGATAAAGAATTTATAAATTTACAGTTCCTCTTAATTCTACTTGAATTCACTCTGTTCTCTGCCAACTCTGATAGATGACTTGGGAATCTATATCCTTCTGGTGTGTGTTTTAATCCATTTTCCAATTTTTAAGCCACTACCTGAATAGTGAAAGAATTCCTCTGGTCAAATCTTTTTGTTTGGAGTCTTTGCACAGCAGTACTGAATAAGATGATTGCTTCAGATTCGCTGACCTTATACTATTAGAGTATAATAGAAACTATTAAAGGGGCCCTCACCTAACAGCATAAGCTTTTAGATGAGGGCCTCTATAATAGTTTGTATTATACATATACTATCTCTTGTAAATCTCACGTGCAATTCAATTTTTGAAACAGTGAGTCATTTATTTCTGTATTCCAAGGAAGCTATGATGCAATTCATCCCATTATTTGGTGCATTTGATTGGAGTGGAACATACGAATTCTAAACCTTGTCTTTTATAGTATCCCAGAAATATTAGGTCTGACAATAAGTTTATTAAACTCCAGCCAGTTTTTCTAAAATTACTATATTCGAATTCTGGAAACAGTCTCTTTACAGATCTTTAAAAAGTAAAGTTGTGTTCAAGAATTGCCCTCATCCCTATCCTCCTTAGTTGGGTTTTAATGAGGAGTGAGATTTTATTTTTTTAACTATATTTGAACAAAAGCATAAATTCTTTCCTTCTATGTAGCCCGCACTTGCATCCAATTCCTCTTAAACAATCACCTTTAAAATGCAGCTGTCCACGTTGACAATTGTAACATATCATCAATTGTAGCTTTGATTGTTTCTCTTGTTCTTGTCTCTTCTTTTCTTTTCTTTCCTTTTTTTTTTTGGGTTTTAAATCAATGCCTTTTATTGAGTACTGCATTAAATATTTTGAAAAGCTTATACTTACAAAGGTTTATCATTTTTCACACATCAGTAATTGATACAGTTGCTGCATAAAGATTTTAAAACTTGGATCCTGTGGGAGAATCTACCTGTTGGCCACGGCTGTACTGAGTTTCCCGGTGCTAACATAGCAGCAAGCTTTCTTCTGCTCCATGCTAACCAGAGGACAGCAGTCTTCTATGAAGTAGGTGCACTGGTGTACATATATCATAATACTAGCAAGAGGAGCAATTGCTTTAAGGTATAATTTATGAAATTATGGACTTATACCTGCTCATTAGTGGTTTACGATGTGGGAGAAGACAATCATGTTGGTTCTGTATCTCTCCTTCTTTCATCTCTCTTGAGTTGGGTCTTTGGTTAGGGCATTCCCTCTGCTTGGGTTGGGGGAAACAGGAAAATTTCCAATTTGTGGGAATATTGTATCCAATGCATATATATACTAATTTTCGCTGTCAATATGTTGGTTTGCTTTATTTATATTCGAGTTGTGTAATATTTGGGCTGTTTTCATTTTCAAGCGTGATGTCTTGTGATGATTTTATCATATTTTGGAGAATTAAAGATAGGTGAAAGGTGGTTTTGTTTCAATGTAAGCAGGTGAATGTTGGAAGGGGAAAGGATTTTCAGTTTGAGCTTTCATTTAAGTTTGTTAAATTGCGTATTTGAATCAGGAAAGAATCGAACTGCTAATAAAGTGGTAATATCAGGATTTGTTAGTAATGGAATTAAATTAGATTCATTTGTTCCAAATAGACATAGTGACATTGGCTTGTGATTGTTAAAAGGCTTTACAGTTTACACTCTTTGTAAGAGTACAAAGGGAAGTTCGAAAATGAGTCATTGAAAATTAGGGAAGTGTAATGCGTTCAAATGCTGTCAAATTTCATTTCTCTACTTCCTGAGTTTCACTCCAGAATATAGGTGTCTTCTGCTCAAAGTAAGATTAAAGGTAAGTATTGGATTGAATAATCTTGTGCTTAACACCATGTTGATTGTATCCCTTGAAGTTGACCAGTGCCTCCACATTAGTCAATGTTCATATACTGGGGTTCTTTCTCTTCCATGTGCATCGTTTCTTTCAGGAAATTTCCCATTTACTTGTTTTCATTCTATTTAATGTATATTTTGAGTGCTGAAAAGCATGATTGGATTATAGCTTCCTCAAGCATTTACTAAGAAGCAGAGTTTTGTATATTTCTTTCAATCTGTCAAGAACCACCTCTTTTGAAAGCTTGGTTGTTGATAATGATGTGTGCCTCTTTCTTGTCTTTTACTTTTTCTTTTCTTCTTTTTTGATAAACTGTCTTTTACTTTTTAACTGTATATATAAATTCTTTTTTTTATATTGTAATAAATTTAAATTCAAACAATGGCCAGGACGGTCCTCCTAGATGGGATTTGATTTTTTTTGGTGAGCTAAGAAAGGACAATATCGTTAAGTAGTTAATAATAAATTTAAATTGAAAAGGGTCTCTTGTATGCTGTATCTTGCTGAAAACTTGGTTGCTTTTTCACTATAATTAAAAGTAGGTTTTGCTTTGCCCAAGGAGTTGTGACAGCTGGATATTGGTGTATATTTTTTTAATAAAACCGCTGAACCAACTTGGGACTCTCGTATCAATGGATTTTTTTTTTTTTTTTAGTAATAGTATCAATGGATTTTTGTCTAAAATCAAATATAGAAAACAAATATGGAGCTATAAAAGCGAGAACATTTTCATGTGTCATAGCTATAGAGAGAGTGTTCCTATGCTTTAAGGGTGTGTTTGGTTGGGGTTTTCTTTTGGGATAAATGGGGAAGTGTGGGTAGGTATTTCAAAATGTTATGTTTGGTACAAGTTTAAGAAAAAAAAGTCTAGGAAAGAAGTTTGCATAGGAAACCATATTTCAGTTGATTTTGTGCTTAAATTCACTGTTTAAGAATACCTATTGAGATGTGGTATTTATGGGAAACTAGGGAAGTAGAAAACTGAGAGTGAAAATTGTGACTAAAGTGACCTCCATTTTGTATTAGAAAACTAATTGTGAAGTTGTAGATTTATGTAAACAATGATTTCTTATGGACATTTTTGTAATTGTCACTTATTTTTTCATCTATATTTTACTTCAAACCAAACATAGACTTTATAAATCTTACCTAATTTGTCCGGTTAAATTTTTTCAAACCAAACAACTCTTTTTACATTTTTTTACCAAACTCACTTTTCAACCATTTTTGTATCAATTATATTTTTCTAGTATTCAAAAAATTTCTCCTCAATCAAACGCCTTGGATTGCTTGGGTTGGTAGTGAAGCTTGTGTGCAACTAGGTTGGACTGTGCCACGCATTCTGAGTTAACTTTAACACGTGTAAGGTAGAATGGTTTTGCTTTTGAAATGGATACAAATCGTTTTCATATGCAGCTTTCATTGATGGCAAAAAAAGACGTGTCTAGTCTCCATCTTGGAACTCACCATTGAAGGGTGGCTGATTCCTAATTTTCAAGGCTTTCGAAGCAAACGTAGCCATCTATGATGGGGGTGTTGTTCTCTCCTCTTTCTCATAGAGATGTATGGCTAACCCACCTTTACATTGCTAAGAAAAGGAAGGTGGTGGTGGTGGTGATGCTGATGTTCAGTGTGCCACACACATACATAACAACACAACACCACACTAAACCACGCTTTTATTGCATCCTTTATTCGTGCCACCCATTTTCCTTTTTCTCTTTCCTTTTTTCTTTTATCCTTTTCTTTTTTTGGGTGCACGCTATGCATTCAACAGGCTTAGTTGTAAGTAATGCCCATTTAATCTTAGGATATGGAAAATCTTTCCTCAGAAAAAGGAGTAGTGACCTGCTGGTTAAAATTGGTTCCTACATTTAACTCTCGCAATTATATTTCTCTTGATATTGTTTTTTATTTTATTGTTTGTCATCATTTAATACAGATTTAATGGAATATGTTATTCTGCCTATTCTTATTTTGTCTCCTTATGCCTTCCCCTTTTGATCTGGATAAATATTATACAAATACAAGGCCCAAAATTCAAAGCCTTCACAATGAAGCAATGCCTTAGTCCAAGAAGGCTGCAAGCTCCATAATATTAATGACTCCATGACAGCAAACTCCACAAGCTGCTATCTCATCTATAACAGCAAGCTCATGACAGCCATCAAGCTGCACAATATTAATGGCCTTATCTCATCAAGCTCCTCAACATTAAACATGGCAGCTCTAATACTTTGGCACTAAGACAAGCAAACTGCATCTTATCTCAGCCACCCACAAGAACCAATAGAGAGGAACATTTGCCTTCACCATGAAGAAAGACACCCTCCAAGCTGCACATATCTCCAGTATAAATACATGTATCAACACTAAGGTACATTATCTTCTCCTACATAATTAAACCTGCTTGAACCATATCTGACTTGAGCGTCGGAGTGTCTTGTAGGTACACCCCTCATCGCGTTCCATCGAAGATCCATGGGATAAAGTGGCCCCACTCCAAGATGCTCTGACCCAAGACGGTTACAGGCCTATGTAGAGAAAGATCACATGATCGGCCTAGTTGTAAAGATTTGATCTGATCACCTTTCAATACCGTTAGATTACAATCTCATCCAACGATGGAGATTTGCAGGATAAAATAAATCCTTTTTTCCTTTCTTTCTCCCCAATACCTCCCACACTTTCTCTCTCTCCTCCCCTTTCTCCCTCTTCAATGGTGCTTCAGCATAAAAAAAAGTACAAGCTTTTTTCTCAATTCATCCAACCCATCCATTGTTATGAGCATTTACATAGAAAATTGAAATGGGGTGTCAAGAAGAAACAAACCCAGATGCCCTATGTTATGGAACCAGGTAGACCTGTTGTTGGGCGTAACAGAAAAGAACAGAGATCATTTCCCCACTTCAAGGTGAAAAACAGAATAAGAAGAAGGAGATAAGTTGATCAGATTTCAAATTTCAATAGCAGAGTAAAAACGTTGCGGTAATCGTGTATTTTGAAATACATCAGATTCAAGAATTTAGATTCAAATTTTTGTGATTTTTGTCGTGTTCAATTATATCAGATTCAAGGAATTTTGAAAATTATACTCATCCAGCAGAATTATCTTGCCATTAATCATTCATGGATTTAAATTCAAATATAAATTCAAGTTATAAATTACGCAAATCGATAGAGCGAAAGGGGAGGAGAGAGAAAAAGTGTGCGAGGTAGTGAGGAGAAAGAAAGGGAAAAAAGATTTATTTTATTCTGAAAATCTCCACCGTTGAATGAGATTGTAATCTAACGGTAAAGGTAGGCAAAATAAGAGTAGGTAGAATAATCTATCCCAGATTTAATACTCTAAAATTTCCAGAGTCAATTGTTTTATTAGATTTTTTTTCTGTAATGGTAAATAGTAAAGGAGACAATATTCCATTAGATGACAATAAAAAATAAATGTTTAAGGGTATTGTTATCCAGAAAATAAAATGTTAGTTCTCATATTTGATTTTCTTTTAATACAAGAGTTATTATAGTATGTGTGTTTTTTTTTTTTTTAATGTTCATACTTTCCTAAATTATTAAATATTTATTGATTGTTGGTTATATTTGTACCATTAAACATGTGTCATGAGAAGCTATATCAAACAAATGTTTAATAACTCGTTAAAAATAATACCTAAAAAATTTATATAACAACTCTTTAAAAATATATAAATAAAAACCAAATTTCAGTGGGACGAGAGACTAATTCGCATAACGATTAAAATCTTACTTTATAAAAAAAAAATATAAAACCATAAAGGATTTGGAATATGCAATACTCAATAACGTAAGTCATCAATAGTTTGGTTTGTGAAGCTAGATTCAACGATTAATTTATATTTTGGGTTGTAATCGGATACCTAAAGGAATATGCCACTACTAGAAAATTCACAATCAGTAAGGAAAAAATTCCCTTGCAAAAACTGTCTGCGACGGAATTTGCAAGGGAACACGGTCCCTCGCTAAAACACTCGTCGCAAATAGATTTGCAAGGGAAATTTGTCATATGATAATTTTCTCGCAAATTGCTACGGAAAAGTTCCCTTGCAAAAAAGTAAATTTCCCTCGCGAACAACAGACCTATCTACAGTGTTTTTCCGTCGCAGATTGTGACGGAAATTGCGAGTACAATTTCCCTCGCAAAATTTCGTAGCAAAATTTGCAAGGGAACATTTTGATTTTCCCTCGCAAAAGGCTACGAAATTTGCAAGGGTATTTTGAAAATTTTCGCCACAAATTCTGGAATTAAAATAAAAAAATGTATTAAATTTTTGTTAATTTTCATGTAAACAACAAGGATTCCAAATGAACATAAATACATAAATTGAGCAACAAAAATCCAAAAAAATACTGGATAAACAATTAAATTAAAATTAAATAGTATATCAACAAAAGTGAACAACAACAACCATTAAATCTCCAACTAAAATGTCTCTAAAGTTCTAAACAAAATAAAACATACAAAAAATATCTTATATATCTCTGAAGTCCTAAAAGAAGTAAAACGTACAAACAACAACTAGTATGCCTCTAAAGTCCTGCAAAGTCATCATCATCAAGGTCATCATCCGGCGCCGGTCCCTTCGACTTGTTGCAGTTGGCTTCCTTGTCCTGCATTAAAAGTCGGAGTTGTTCCTGCATTTGTTTCATAATGTCAGCTTGCTGCTTCATAAAGTTCGCTTGCTGAGTTAGCTGCTCTGTCGCAGCATGCAATTGCTCCTGAATCTGGGAGTGGGACACCCTCATCCTTTTAAGCTCATCTGCAAATACATTATTATAAAACAGTAAGTTAAATGTTTAAAATAAAATATTAATAGAATAGAGATTGAAAACATAAAAGAATTAACTATGCATTGAGTTTACCTGCAGAAACACTGTCAACCTGGGTAGCGGGCCGCTTACTAGGCTTCAGCCGGTTAGCATATCCTCCCAGCCCGACCACCCTTTCATTCTTGTTGAATCCACCTGCAGTTGTAACCAACATGTTCCCATTATCGGAATAGGAGGAGCTGGATTGACCATCTGTTGCCGCCTGTGCGGACCTCTCTTCTTCAAGCTTTTGATAATTTTCCTGCAAGTAAAGAAAAACCAGCACACGTATGGACATGTAAAACATTACATAAACCATCATAGAAAAAACAAATGTCAAATAATAAATGATCAAACCGCTATTAGCTCCGCTCTGGGGCCTAACCACCGCCTTTGACCAGCTTCAGGCTGCTGGGAATGAGTTCGCTCGAAGGTAGCCAAATCAACCTTTTCAGGCGGCACTTCTCCAGAAGCCTCCTGGAAATACAAATGAAAATTATTAATTCATTAGTTGCAAGTACGAATTGTTGAATACCGAACTAGAAAACAATTTATACTTACTATCCTTTGTTGGTGCTTTCTGATTGGAATCGACCCTCCAGCATATGTGGGTGTGTCCTTCTTGGCCCTATTTTCCTTATTTTGATCGATCTCTTTTGAAACTTAGGACAGTTTTTCCATTTTTCTTTCAATTGAATTTTTAATGATTCACTATACCATGCATTTTTGCTGATGTCATATCTTACTTTATGCATTTTATCTGCGAACATTGTGGTGGCTCTGTGATGTATATGAATAAATATAATAATGATAATAGTGTGCACAAGAGAATATATGGCGAAATGTCTCCAACTGCACCAAATAAGCCAACCATTTGTTATTAAAAGATAATATAGTATGTATATGAATAAATATAATAATGATAATAATTCAGCTCTCAAAAAGAAATTCGTATATTGAAATAATAAATTAAAAATATTTTAATCTTTATAAATTATAATTGATTTGATATGGTTAAGTTTAATTTGATTTAGAAATTAAATTTTATGTTTGAGATTCACTGTAAGAATATTTTATGTTTCAAATTAGATTTGATTTATAAATTTTATGTTTCAAATTTTATAAATTATAACACGTGACTTTATCTAAGAATTTTTTTTTTTGAATATTTATATCTAAGACTATTAATATATACTTAGTTATTAATATAATATTTATATTTATATACTTAGATATTTATATCCTATTTAGTACCTAACGTTTTGTATAGATGATATTAATATCTAAAGTTTAATTTGTATACTTAGATATACTTAGATATTAATATTTATATACTTAGATATTAATATCATGTTTAGTAACTAACGTTTTGTATACTTATATATATATACTTAGATATTAATATAATATTGAATATTCAATAACAAATAATTGATGATTATTAGTACCTAATGTTTTGTGTACCTAACATTTTGTATACTTAGATATTAATATAATATTGAATATTCAATACCAAATAATAGATGAATATTAGTACCTAACGTGTTGTATCCTGCAATTTGCGATGGAATTTGAGAGGAAATATATTGCCTCGCAATTTGCGAGGAAATTTGTGAGGAAAATTATAAAATTTCAGTTGCAATTTTCAGATCCTAAATTTTGCGAGGGAACTTCTGTCGCCAATTTTTCCCTCGCTGTTTCCATCACAGATTTATGATTCTTGCGAGGGATTCAATTTCCCTTGCAAATTGCGACGGAATTGCGACCGAACTGCAAGGGATTCTGCGACGGCAATGTAGTAACAAAAATCTTGCCTATTTTCCCTCGCAATTATTTTTCCCTTGCAAATTTCGTCGCAGTTTGCAAGAAAATTTTTCCCTCGCAAATTTCCCTTGTTATTCACAACTTTTCCAGTAGTGCTTATCCAATATAAATGGTGCCCAAGAAGTATAGAACATAGGATAAACTTTTGTCTTAGACTTGATGATGTATAATATAATGTATAGAAAGTTGTTAAATCACTTGGAAGGAATGAGAATGTGAAGATATATACTATGTCAACATTTACCGATTAAGATTCTAGTGAATCGAGTGGTCAGAGGAATGTTATTACTCTTTAGGAACTTTGGATATATAGAACTCTTAGATATCTTCCTTCACTTGTAACTCGTTAGGGGTGTGATTTTTTGCATACATTGTTGTTTAGATAATATTATTAATATTGCTTTCTAGACTCTGTTAGTATCAATTAAAAGTATTAAATCTAACTATTTATTTATAACTCGTAAACAGGAGTCACCAATGGTAGTGGAGAGAGGTTGTTTTTTTTTTTGTCCGATTTAACATACTTCATATCAGTGTTTAAAAATCCGTCCCGACCATCGACTCGGCCGAGGTCAGGGGTCACGGAGTCACGGGTTCAACCGGGGGGTCAAAAGGATCACTACGCTGACTCGGTTTTATATATTAAAAATTTATAAATATATATATCATATATGAAAATATTAAAAACTAAACCACCAATCTTCAAAGATCCAAAATATGCTTAACATAATTCACCAATTACAACCACAAGTCAATATTACACAACATAATTAAAGTATCAAAATACCAAAGTACAAAACTCGTATTATAATGGGGTCACTATGTTGACTCGATTCTGCCTCTTTTAAGAAGGTCACTGACAAAGGAAAATTTCAAAGAAGTAAGAATGAGTTTTTGTTTTCCATCAACGACGGTAAGGATTTCATTTGAATGGGTAAAATTCTTTCCTTTTCTAGAAGATTCTCAGCAGCGAGGTGAAGATTGAACACATCTACGTCGCTTGGAGAGAAGAGAATGATTAGATTTAAGTTTGCAAGCATTTTTATTTTATTTTATTTAATAAAACGATGTTATTTCTTGGAATTTTTTCTAAAAAAGAAAACATGCAGTGACCCCCTACCCGGGAGTCACTGAAACCCGGCCGGATTTTGAAGGTCGGAGGAGTCGATGTGCATGTAGGATCCAACTTGTGACCCTCAACCCTCATAGGGGAGGGTCAATGTTGACCCGAGTCAACCCAGAGAACGGGGTTTTAAAACACTGCTTCATATACGCGGAGAAGAATAACAATACTTATGCATAAAGTATTTATATACTTCTTTGGATATCATTAAATAACAAACTGCATTATGCTACTTTTATTTTATATTTTTCGAATTTTCAGATTATACACATGTCACATAATAGGTGCGACCATCATCTTCTTGAAAGAAAATAGTCATACTACACAGATTTAGTTGCAACATTTTTTTTTATCAATTATTTAAATAATATTTTTATAGTAAGGAAACTTTGGGAATTGTAACATATATTTCGAGAAGTACATATTGTGAATGTGAATAAGCAAATTCTTTTAAGTAATTTTCAGAAATAAAAATAAAAAATTCCCAAGAATTTTTTATTTTTATTTTTTTTTAATCATCAAGAATTTTCACCGTAAACTAAAACAGGTTTTTGTAAAATATGCAAGAATAGCATTACAAATGTGATTCAAAAGAATATGATTAGAAACCTTGAAGTAAACACTTCAATAAAATATATGCTTTTTGACCAAATTGAAGTAAATTTTAAAAAATATTTTAAATAATTTAATTTGTAAAATAATATCAATTTAATAAAGTAAGTCACATACGCTTTCTATGTGGAATTGACTCCTGTCATCCTTAAACATATTTTTAAAAAATAAACTACAATTTAAATTGTTAATTTCATAACAGTCCTCGATGAAAAATGGGTGGAATTATTTTTTATAAAATTAGTTACTTTTCTCATCTGCGACACATGGGAGACATCCCAGATAGATGGCGTATGAGTAGAGGTGTAAATGGGTTAGGCCGACTTACAAGAACCTACGACTTAGCTTATATTAGGTCGGATTTGACTTGTTATAAATAGTAAAATAGAACAGGCCTAAGCTTTTAAAAATACCTATTTAGAAAATAGGCCATATGGGGTTCTTTTGTACATATCTGACCTATAAGCCTACAGGCCGGCCTATATCATTTATTTAAAATATAATAAATAATTTTTTTTAATAATTTTGAATAATAAAAGAATATTATTTTAGTTATTCTTTTAATTGTTGAATGTTTAACAGACTTAAACTGACTAACAGGCCTAGGGCAAGACTTTTATTGTTTAAATATAGGTCAGACCAGACTTGTAATTTGAGGCCTACACAGACTAATAGGCCAGGTCAAACCCAATATTTTTTACACAGAACTAACCTATTTAAGGCAAAGCCTAGCCTAGCCCAGCCCATTTACAGCCCTACCTATGAGACACCCTACGTTAGCTTGATATTATATTTAAAAATATTTATTCCACCAATCCATTTGTGATTAATGTCACTTGGTCTCATTTTTTTCTTTTAGTATAGAAATACATGCTCCCATGACACTAAAAGAGGCTCTTTGACCAATTGAGATTTTTTTGAGGTTTTAATTTATTAATTTGGTATTTGGTTCACGGTATTTATCAATGGGGGTCATTTAGTGACGCGAGAGGGATCCAACGTCACTGAGTGCCGCTACCTTCTCCCCGCGTCACTCTCATTCTTTTATTTTATTTTTATTTTTTCAATTGAGTGACGCCCCCCTCCCCTGGGGCACTCAGAGGATTGTGTCAAGTGACACAATCTCGTTAGTCCCGTTATCATAAAACTTCAGAAAGCTATAACTTTTGACTCGGGTATCCAAATCAGATGATTATTTTTATTTCACATAAATTTTTGAGATCTACGCAATGACACCTCATTTGACATATTTTACCTCTCACAAATATAGTTCAAATCGATAAAAAAGTGGAACTAGTGTTGCAAATTTGAACTGTGTAAAACCAATGCAAAATATAAAGATTCAAGAATTTTGATGATAACAAACAAAGCATGGAAAGAAGGCCTCAAGGAGCAACGATCAAAAAGAAATAATCAAATAACATTCATGAAGCCCATCAAGATTCAAGCTTCAAAAGAAGAATCCAAGTCCAAGAATTCTCAAGCAATATACTTTTAGGGGGTGTTTGGTTCAAGTTTTTGGAGAGGATTACCGGTAATCCTTCTTTGGTAAATGTAATTACCACGTTTGGTAGAAGGAATAAATTACGATTCCCGGATATCCAAGGATTACCGGTAATTTGATTTATAAAGAAAAGTCACTATTCAGATTACCAAAAATAATATGATAATTCGGAATACCAATCAGAATACCAAGTAAAGGGAAAGCACAACAATAAATTTTGAGACCAAAATACCCCAATACACATAAAAATCTAGACCCAATCTATCAATTACAAAAGTAAAAATAGTTTGGGGTTATTTTTGTAAAATAACCTCATATTCCAAGTCATATTTGGTTCTAAACCAAATATGGAATCAATAATTTTTACCTAATATTCCCGGTAATATTTTGGCGAACCAAACACATCTTTCGTAAGATTCCAAGTAAACTCAATTTCTACTGAATTCCCATTAATCATGATTCCCGGTCACCAAAAAATTTCTCCTGTACCAAACACACCCTTAGAATTCATCCTGAGAGTGATTGACCTTTTGCATGAGAAAGCTCAATACATTTCTGTCAAAATACATGCATCAAAACACCATTTGATAGCAAAAAGATTTTCTAGCATAATACATTTGTTAAAATATGTTTTCAAAATTTAATCAAGTAATTGAACATGTTAGAAAAGGTTTCAAATATTACAAAAAAAAAAAAAAAGGTTTCAAAGTGAAGTAGAATACTCTAGAACGAATTTCCAGCCTTTCCAAAAGGCTGGGAATCGATTCCCTTCATATGGGAATCGATTCCCTCTCACTGAAAAAGATGGGAATCGATTCCCATATGAAGAAAAAATAACGGCTATAAAACGGCTAGTTTGTGAAAATGAGTGTGAAAACAGCCATGAGGGCCCTCTATAAATAGATTCTATAAATAGAGAATATTGTTCCCCTTGATAGGACACACTTCTTGATCATTATTACTCATTTATTATCATTCTATTTGCATTATTCTTGTCTTCTTGATCATAAATTCGCTTTGAGCTTTATTCTTGTGGGAGTGTCAACAACCATTGTTCTTAAACTTGTGTTATTTGTACTTTGAGAGTACTTAGCCATTGTTAAACACCTTCCTTTGATTTCTTGAATAGATAGGGGAGTGAACCCACACACTTGAGAGGTTACCAAATTCCTAAGAAAATTTAGAGTGAAAAATTGTAAGGCATCAAGAGCCCGAAGTCTTGAAAGGTTGTAGTTGTTTGTCAAGCACCCCCAAGCTTAATAGTTAGTGAAAAGAATTGATCAAGCGGCTTTAGTCTGGACGTAGGTCACGGTGGTGATGACCGAACTAGGATACATCTAGTTTGCAATCTCTCTAACCTTAACCTTTTTTTTTTTGGTACATTGCCAGGAGGTATCCCCATTCAACCTTCTCCGGGCACCATGCCCTCGGGGTACGGCTTGTTTGGGCTAGCCCCTCATTGTAACAGTGGGTGCACTAAGCTTCGCAACCGGAGAAAGGACGAGACTAATCCCTCAACCGAAGATTTTTTGGCTTATCCTCTGGCCGAAAGATTTTCCAAGAAACTGCTTGAGGCAGGGTTTGATCCCTGCACCAAGCAATCCCTTGGGAGCTCAGCTGCCAACTGAGCTACCCTTGGGGGTTAACCTTAACCTCTTTATTTAAGTATTGAAATTGCATTTTAGAGTGTCTTTATATATTTGCTTGCTTACTTTGTTGATCACTACACTTTCTCTCACACTTAGATTTTTCCTTATTAAATCACTTTATTGAAGAAATAGTCTTTAAAATATCAAAGGAGGCACTTTGCGAAAAGATTTTGTAAAACTCAATTCACCCCCCTCTTGAGTATTGAAGCCACTTGTCCAACACTATGTTAATGGAAGATAAAATATGTCAAATGAGTTGTCATTGCGTAGATCTCGAAAAGTTATGTGAAATCAAAAAAAAATCATCTGATTTGGATACCCGAGTAAAAAATTATGACTTTTCGAAGTTTTATGGTAATGAGACTAACGAGATTGTGCCACTTGGCACAATCCTGTAGTGTCCCAAGGGAGGGGGTATCACTCAATTGAAAGAATAAAAAAAATAAAAGAATGTGAGTGAAGCGGGGGAGGGTAGCGGCACTCAGTGCCGCTAGGTCTCCTTGCGTCACTCGATGACCCCCATTGATAAATACCGTGAACCAAATATTAGATTGAAAAATTAAAAAGGTAAAAACCCTAAATAGGTCAAAGAGCCCACTAAAATATGCTATCCAATGAGTGTAATTCAATTAAAAACACGGGTTGGATAGAGTGGGGAGAGAACCTGAGTTCGATTCTCACCAAATACATGTTTGGGGAGAGGCAATGAGCTTTAATTGTGACTAAATCTTGACTTGAAATTAATCACACAGCCGGCTCAGAGTTGAAATCTGTGAAAATACCTAAAGACCGACTCAGTTCAAAGAGATAATTAGAGTCGATATATATATGGATTTTATGATTTTAATGTTACATGACCCAAGAAAATTTTTCTACACACACAACTAAAAGGTGGGGTTCACATTTTTTTTTCTCTTTCATCATTCTGCTTTCTCTCTTCTCTTTATTGTGAGTGTAGGAAAATTTTCTTACATCACGTAACATTATACTCATTAAATCCTATATATATAGGAAAAATATTTTCTCATGTTGTATGAGAATTCAATTCTCATCTTATGACCCTTCGATTTGCATGAAAAACTTTTCTTTTTCTTTTCTTTTTTTAATAAATGTGGGGTCCACCGCTAATTAAGTCATAACATGAGAATTCAATTCTCATGCAAATTGAGAAAATCAAACCCCATATATATATATATATATATATATATATATATATATATATATATATGAGGTATGATTTTTTGACACAAATTTGACACCACATCTGAGAGCCGTTAGATCAAAAAAAATCAATGATGTCACATGCTTACAAATCTGAGTCGTTGATTTTGATCTAACGGCTCTCAGATGAGGTGTCAAACTTTAAATTTGACACCGGTGTCAAAAGATCCTGCCTCTATATATATATATGGGAAATACAAGTGTCATGTAACATGAAAAATCTTCACTTTCCTACACACTTAATATAGCATGGGACCCACTTCAACTTTTTTTACTTTTTTATTATACAATGGGGCCCACATTATTATTGTGTCTGTAACATGACACAAATAATGTCATGTTACATGACAAATGATTATCCCTATATATATATATATGTGTGTGTGTGGGGAAAATAGGCTAGACAGGTCACTAATGCTTTCCTTAGTTGGTAGACGTAAAACTAAACCTGGAAAGACAGATGGATCCATCGACTGAGAGTTTGAAATCTGGCCCATTTTCATTTTTAGCATTGTTGTGCTTTTATCCATAGACTCGAGTTGGACTCATTAAGTCCAAAAATAAGTTACTTGGAGGAATGTCCAATTTATCCCTCTTTCTTAATGAATCCAACTACTTAGATTAATTTGAATCTTACCCGTTACCCTCCACCCTAACTTCCTAGAAATCGAGGGTGTATGCTAGTTAACATATTCAAGAACTCCACTAAATTATCTATTTCTTCTCCTGATAAGAGATCTGACACGTCAGACCAAATTGATAGAACCCAAAAACGGATTTTGAGTCTTCAGAGGAAGAGGTGAATAGAGGTCTAAATGGATTATGCCAGCTTACAGGAGCTTACGGCCCAGTGCGGAGCCACACCAAAATTTTAAGTGGTGTCAAATTTTTTTGACATATTAAATTATTAAAATATTTATTATAATTACACAAACTAATCAGGAAAAAAATTTACTATAAATTCTAACATGGTTATCTAAATTATGTATTAAATAATATCACGTAACATTGAAAATTCAAATGAACAATTATCAATGATTATATATCAAAGCAAACATATAAAAAGGCACTAACCTTTTTTATAAGCATTTCAAACATAAGAATTTCACTTTCCTCTCACAGCATAATAAGTAAGGGATAGGTTATTTTATCTATCATTTTGTTGGTCTACCTTTGCCTATCACTCTCCAACATCGTTAGATCAGAATCCTAATAAGAGAAAGAAATAATAAATGTAATTGAGATTCTGATCCAATGGTATTGAAGAGTGGTAAGCAAAGGTAGGTAGAATAACCTATCCTAATAAGTAATGGACCAAGCATTGTCCTAAGGATATGAAAACACACAAATATAATAAATATATGCTTAATAACATTTAATAAATAATTTAAAATATAATAAAAAATGCATACCTAAAATTGTAAACGACGCTCTTTTAAACTAACAAAATCTTCAAGGATAGAATCTTGTAATTCTTGAATAAGTTACTTTGTACTTGAAACTAATTGTATATCATTCAAAATATCTTGAGATTTTTGTTGTAATACTTGAAAAAGATTTTCAGTGACAGCTGATTATCTCTTTCATCCAAAATAAATTAAAGATAAATTTAAAGGAAGTGATCATCTTATAAGCTGCAGTAGCATCTCCTCTTTGAGAGTAATTTGAGCCTTCACTACGAATTATTTTAAGTATGTAGCATCTCCTCTTTGAAAATAATTTGAGTCTTTATTATGATTGCAATTGTATTCACAAATTAAGGCTTTGAAAGTAATTTTAATTGATGGGTTAGGTAAAAGGGTTTGGGTATTGAGTTTTATTTTTCTGATTGAAAAACATAAATATAATTATATTTATTTAGGTGGTGCCAAATTACAAATTTAATCTTAGTTAATTATAATTAATTATATATTTATATAAAACAAGTAAATTTTTTTAAAACCAAGCAGGTGTCAAGGCACCTGCTGGCATAGGAGTGGCTACGCCACTGCTACGGCCTAACCTATATTAAACCAGACTTGGCTTATTACAAATAGTAAAATAAAACAAGCTTAAATTTTTTTAAAAATCTATTTAAATAACAGGCCATAGGCTTTTTTTGTATATGTAGGTAGGGCCTATAAGTCTATAGACCATCCCATATTATATTATTTATTTTAAATAAAATAAATAAAATTATTATTTTAATAATTTTGCATAATAAAATAATATTATTTTAGTTATTCTTTTAATTGTTGAATATTTAATAGACTTAAACATGCTAAGAGACCTAGGCCAATGCTTTTATTTTTTAAATATAGATTAGCAACTTATAATTTGAGACCTACGCAGGCTAACAGTCCAGGCCAGACCCAATATTTTTTACACAGACCAGACCTATTTAAGTCAAAACCTAGCCTAGCCTATTTACACCCCTGAAGTGAAAAAAACAAATAAGGAATTATCACATTTTTTATCAATTACATTTACAAGTAATATTTAAATAATATTTCTAGAAATATAATAAGGACATTTTGAGAATTATCACATATTTCTAGAAATATACATTGTGAACCAATCAAACTTTTTAAGTTATTTTCAGAAAATTCAAAAAAAAAAAAAAAGAGTTTCCCAAGAATTTTAAATATTAAGAGGTTTTTCTAAAATATCCAAGGAATGTGATTAGAATACTTGAAGCAAACGCCTCCTCAGCAAAATATAAGTTGTTCACAGCTTTCAAGAAGAAAAGCAAACTCTAGATGATACCTTCCACCTCAGTCAGCAGCACCTTTGTATGATTGTCAAACATTATCTTCAGGGTAAAGTCTCATTAATACATAAAACTAAAAGGTGCCATAACGCAAGGATTACACTCTTATTTGTGGGTCATGCTAAAAAATATTTAGAGAAAGAACTGAAGGAATCTTTGGACATTGATGAAACATTAGAAGATTTATTTTTCCTAGGCTAAACTGTACAAATCTGAGAAATACAGCTAGCTATATATATCCACAAGTAAATGGAATGTATCAATTCTTATTCTTCTAAACATACAAGTTGTTTCACTGCTGTTGATGTGTGATGGAAAAGAATGCCAACTATCAAGTGGATAAGCACCTCATGCACTCTGAATTATCTTTGCAAAATTGGTAAACGTGGTCAAACAATTTAGAGAAAAAATCAACCAGCTTCAAGAACAAGTGCTGCCATAATCCCTGCTTCAATCCAAAACACACGTTATTAGGATCCATATCTGCAAGGAGACTACATTATCTCCTGCCAAAAGAAATACAGGTAAACAAACACTCACAATTTACATTGCTGGACTAATTCAGGCTGAAAGCTATGCAAAGAAGAGCAAATCATAAGGACTACTACTACAAGGTTAGATTCTAGCTTGGTTTTGGTTTCATATGATAAATTTTTCCTGGTGGTAAATTTGATAGGGTTCAAAGTTGTTTTCTACTGCTGTGTCAAAATAGAAAGGCGTTCAGCCTAATTACTTGTGACATGAATTTACAGAATTTTGTTTCTTCCTTTTAATAAACCTAAATTGGGAAAAAGTTATTCCAGCAACTTTATCGGTGGTCTAAGTTGCATCTGATCTCATAATTTAATCATTTATGTGAATAATTGTGATGATCCATTTGTTTGTGTGCATTGCCTGCATGCCAGAAATTTGCGTGAGTTTATTCCCTCAGGTTTTTATTTTAATTGTATAGCAAGTGTTTTTATCTACTACTGATTTACTTTTTTTTAACTGCTATATATTCACAGGTGATATGCTAACTATCTTAAAGCATATTGAAAAGGACTTGTCGAACACTGACATATGCTTTTGGAGTCAGGCTTCAGATCCTGTACTTGCCCATGACCCTTTCTCAACGTTGATGTGGGTTCTGTTTTGTCTACCATATCCATTTTTGTCATGTGAAGAATCTTTGTTATCCCTTGTGCATCTTTTCTATATCGTAGCTGTAACCCAGGTTGGTCACCTTATTTCCAACTTAATTAATGATGTGTTCTCTGATAGTGTCTATTTCCTAATCTATTTTTCCTATGGGTACAGGCTATAATTTTGTATTATGAGAAATCTCAGGATAAATCATCAAGCAAGTCAAGTTTTTCAGATTGCCTGATTACTGACATATATAAAGTTATGGGTGAATCTGGATGTGCTCTGCAGTATTTTGTGTCAAACTATTTTGACCCTGGTGTTGATATTAAAGATGCGATTCGGAAGTTTACTTTCCCTTATTTGCGAAGATGTGCATTGTTGTGGAAATTACTCTATTCTTCTATCCCAGCACCATTCTGTGATGGGGAATATATGTTGGATAGATCGTGGAATGTCCTGAATGACACCATGGACAGGGCCAATATTGACATGTTTGAGGTCACAAAAATTCAAGAGCTTGAGAATATGTTTAAAATTCCCCCTCTTGATGCGGTTCTAAAGGATGAACTTTCAAGATCTTCAGTCTCTATTTGGTGTCGTCATTTTTGCAAGGAAATTGAATTGCAGGGAATTCAACGTCATATGCATATAACACCTGCAGTTCCATTTGAATTGATGAGATTGCCAAATGTTTATCAGGATCTTTTGCAGAGGTACTTCTAACTATTATATTGTTGTGTAGGGTACCATATTACTTTTTTTATTCATACAAATATATATACGTAAGCAGGTGTATCAAACAGCGCTGCCCGGAATGCAAAACACTTCTTGATGAGCCTGCATTGTGCCTACTGTGTGGTAAATTGTGCTCCCCTAGTTGGAAACCATGCTGCAGGTTCACTTCCTACCAATTTTATTGTTAGGATTACAGTTTATGTTTAGAAATGCATTTCAGCATTTAAAGTTTTGTCTCATTCTTAAGCTGTACTACAGTGATTAATTACAAGCTTGATTTTAATTATTTTCATTGGGTTCAGATTCAAACTGATTGGTAGCTGCAATATCTTTAATTTGAGCTTCGAACATAAGTTTGTATGCTTGAATATATTTTCCACTTTTTGCAGATCTTTCCACTTTTTTCGTTGGCCATCTTACTATCTTAGATTTCTTTCAAGTTTTACGGCATCCTCTAATCTAGAATTAACAAATGTGATAAAGACTCAAGGTAGATTTAGAAAACAGTAGTAGCATTATAGGTGTGAATTATGTTTGTCAGATGAGTTTTTCTTTCTGGCGGAAATTGCCTTTCATGTCAGGAGTTGCAGACTGAGTCTGATTGTGAAATTAAAAATTAATAGGTGTACATGATTCAACGATGTTCGGATGATTAGGAATTGCAAGGAATTTCTACTTTGTATTAGCATATAAATGCTTTGTAGTTAGTTTACTTCCCGTATTACTGTTACTGGTAATTAGCTTTGTTGTTGTGTATTCGCTTGATCATGGTGTGTGCAACACCTGATTAGTTCTCTTATGGTTAGTTTGTTATTTGTAAATCATTACACTGCCTCATTGCTAAGTCAACTCTTAGCTCTATAAATAGAGCTCTATGTGCATCTGTTTGCTACTTGAATAATATCTTCAGAAATTCTCAAAGCTTTTCAATGGCTTGTCTCTCCTCTCTCTCTCATTCTCTCTCATCTTCGTGTTCATTTCTGTTATGGTGTCACAGCCTTCAATCTGAATGCCTGATCCATACCGAGCCAAACCATGTCTTCCGCATCAGATTTACCTTCTTCTAATCGAGAATCATCGCATGCAAATCGAAGTTCAGGAGGATGCTATGGAGGATGTAATAACAGAGGAAGAGGCTGTGGAGGAAGATCAAACGTTTACTGTCAGCTCTACTACAAGTTTGGGCATGATGTAGACTTGTTGCATTGGTAAAGCCCAATCGTTTACCTTCATAACCCTCAAATATTGTTTACAATAAACCTTTTGAGTTGATATATAGTGATTTATGGGCCCTGCACCAGTAAAATCAATTATGGGGCACCTGTACTACATTTCCTTTGTGGATGCCAATACAAGGTTTACATGGATATATCCTTTGAGACAAAAATCTGAGGCACTTCAAACCTTCAAAAACTTTCACTCTCTAATTACAACTCAATTTCAACTCCCAATTAAATCCATACAAACAGATTGGGGAGGGGAATTTAGATCCTTTGCACTATCTTCTTCTTCATGGAATTAACCATAGAAGAGCATGTGCACACACCCATAATCAAAATGAGGTAGTTGAGAGAAAACATAGACACATTGTTGAAACTGGCCTCACTATGGTGTCATGTGCTTCCCCTACCAATGAAATATTGGGATTATGCCTTCATCTCTATTGTTTACCTTATAGTTGAAAAAGAGATAATCTTCAACATCAACTACACCTTTAGCCCAAATTAATTGAGGTCGGTGGTAGATGAACCCAAATAAAAGATACGAAAAGGTTGAAATAAAAATAAATAAATAAAATAGTAATAATATATATATATATATATATATATTTAAATATAAAAGTAATAAAAGAAGGGGAAAAGAAGAAGAGTGGGAAATAAAGAGGAAAAGGACTAAAAAGGGACCAACTGGAACATAGGAATAACAATGGGTCTAACTCTTCACCATGCTTATAGCTCTTCTCCAT